>NC_142932.1:17065582-17078082 GCF_046866305.1 Octopus bimaculoides | reverse complement strand
TGTGTTTATGTGTGTGCTTATGTGTATATGTTTCAGTCTTTGTGTCTGTGTTTGTCCCCCACCGCCGCTTGGCAACCGGTGTTGGCTTGTTTACGGCGGTTCGACATAAGAGACCGATAGAATAAGTACCAGGTTTAAAATAAATAAGTAATGGGGTCGATTCATTCGACTAAAAATCCTTCAAGTTGGTGCCCCAGCATGGCTGCAGTCTAATGACTGAAGCAGATGAAAGATAAAAGAGAAATCTTCAAAATGGCTACAGTTCTCTGCATTGACTATTTTGTTTTGGTTTAGCACTTCTTGATAGCCGATGCCCTTCATATCCCACCAAATCCAAGACATGACATTTTTTGCGTGTCATACTTATGTGGAGCTGGGTTCTCCTCCTTCACTGTGTGGTAGCCATTTTTGCTTTCGTTGGACATGCTTATAGAGAATCCACCCTTTATCACATCTGATGATTCTACCCTAGGACAAGTTCCGTTGCAAGTTTGCCCTTCAATGATGAACAGAGTGCAACTCTATGATTGAGTTGAGTAGCAACCAGATGAGGAGAGACCCATTGATACCTACTAAACACTTTTCCTAGTTCATGAAGGGGTTTTTTGATCGAAGTATGACTGGAATCGAACTCTTTTGTTGATTCTCATGCAGCTTGCTTTGCATTTTCTGCAAAAGGACGGTTTTCATAAGCTGAATATACATAGAATTTGGTCGTCCAAATCCAGAGGAATCTACAAGAAAAATATCCCCGGACGAAACTAACCAAACCATCGTTGGCATGTTTAGACTCTTAAAGCTTCATTTCCGTAGATAGAACGAATATGTGTTACCGTTTCCATTACTGAAGTGCTCCGTTTGAATTCGTACAGCATAGAATGTCTGATGGAGGCCTGATCAAAACTCATTTTAAAATGATAAAATCGATACGCATAGGAGTGGCTGTGTGGTAAGTAGCTTGCTCACCAACCACATGGTTCCGGGTTCAGTCCCACTACGTGGCACCTTGGGCAAGTGTCTTTTACTATAGCCTCGGGCCGACCAAAGCCTTGTGAGTGGATTTGGTAGACGGAAACTGAAAGAAGCCTGTCGTATATATATATATATATATATGTATATATATATATATATACATAAATTGTAAATGCAAAAGATAACAACAAAAACACAAAGGATTCTGCGGTACACTTGTTTCAATCTTTATATCAGTGTATAATTGACAATACAAAGCTATCTTCAGCCGCGCGTGTGTGTGTGTGTGTGTGTGTGTGTGTGTCTGTATTTATACCCGCAACATCGAATGACAACCGATGGTGGTGCTTTTACGTTCCCGTAACTTAACGGTTCAGCAAAAGAGACCGATAGTATAAGTACTAGGCTTACAAAGAATAAGTCCTGGGATCGATTTGCTCGACTAAAGGCGGTGCTTCAGCATGGCCACAGTCAAATGACTGAAACAAGTAAAAGAGTAAAGAGTATTCAACTACTATGGCATAAAGTAATATGCGAAGAAAGAATAAAACATTAAAATGCAAAAATTATGCTTATGTTACAGGAAGTATTAAGAAAGGATCCTCAAAAATACTTGGATGATGTCAAAAATGTGACGGGGTTTTCTTTTCAACCTGAGGCCTATTCATACTTTTGAGTGTAAGGCCTATTCGTACTTACACTCAAAAGTAAGAAAATATTTACATATTCCCAGTCAATACTCATTTCTCTTTTACTCTTTTACTTGTTTCAGTCATTTGACTGTGGCCATGCTGGAGCACCGCCTTTAGTCGAACGAATCGAGCCCAGGACTTATTCTTTGTAAGCCTAGTACTTATTCTATCGGTCTCTTTCACCGAACCGTTAAGTAACAGGGACGTAAACACACCAGCATCGGTCGTCAAGTGATGTTGGGTGGGGGGACAAACATAGACACACAAACATATACACACACATACATATATATACATATAAACGACGGGCTTTTTTCAGTTTCCGTCTACCAAATCCACTCACAAGGCTTTAGTCGGCCCGAGGCTATAGCAGAAGACACTTGCCCAAGGTGCCACGCAGTGAGACTGAACCCGGAACCATGTGCTACTTACCACACAGCCACTCCTACGCCTATAGCTAGATATGTTTAACACACACACACACAAAGAATGTCATTGTCCGACAACCCTTTCAGTCGTTGTGCACTCTCACTGATTAAACATCTCGCTTAGATGAACTAACATTGTATTGTATGTGTTCACGTCCATATTGATGCTGTGCATATTAGCTTTTGACATGTATTTTAGTGTTCCAGCATATATTTCGTCCTTCCCACCCCGCTGTAGAGAACTTTGAAGGTATTTTCGCAATCTTTTGAAATGATTATTTCTCGGTGAGAAAGTGACCACATCCTTGTCATTTTATCTAACAAGCAAACGCATGATGTCAGTAGCTGATTTATATTTTACAGCTAAACGAACAACTCCGTTTGCTTTGCAGTGAGTCTCCTGTATTAAAAGGAAAGCTATATTTCTGACGTGTAAACGATACAAACTAGCTTCAACATATATTAATGTCTCAATGTATTTAATTGATTACAACAAATACGCGCCTATTCACTGAACATAGTGTCAGGAGCAACAACATTATATCAGACAAGTTGCTGATATGGCGACGAAATTTACTTCTCTACATCCTTGTTAAAAGAGAAGAATACCGCTATAAAATTTGCTTTCTTTTGAATGAAAATTGTCGGTAATATTTTGCAACATGGATCTAATAATTTCGTGTTATTATCTTTAAGAAAGTCAAGACGATACAAGAAATAGACTGACCTGTGTGTGTAGAATATTAACAAAGAAATATTGGTTTCAAATTTTGGCACAAGGCCAACGATTTCGGGGGAGGGGCTAAGTCGATTAAGTGCTCAACTGGTACTTACTTTATCGACCTCGAAAGAATAAAAGGCAAAAGTCGGCCCTGGAAGAATTTGAACCCAGAACGTAAGGGCGGACGAAATGCAACTAATCATTGTGCCTGGCGTGCTAACGATTCTGTCAGCTCACCGCCTGCTGTTGTTAAAGAAATACTGCTGCATAAAATTCTTTCTAACCACATTCCTGCATACTCGAACTTGAAAATTGCTTTTCGTTGTAGTGTATCGTATCAGAGAACGCCCTCTATAGACGGTGTTTGGAAACAAAACACTGCTCTAAAGGACATACGTTGACTATTGGATACCGAGATTTCAGCGTAATTGGCAGCTCGTCAGTATTCGACTACATCCTATCCCTTGGAGCTAAATAGAAACTACTGTTCATGGCTATCGAATCAGTGAATGATATATTTTCTGTTGGGCGCCGTGGCTTGTCAAATTGAGATTAAGTAATACATACACAAAGCAGGTATAGTACTTGCTTCAAGGGACATAAGTGGACTTGTAGACACTGGTGTTTCGGCATAATTGTCAGCTGCTCAGTATCAGACAGCGTCTTATCCCATGGAGCTAAGCAGAAACTATTGTTCTTACCAATAAAGATCAGAAAATTAGCTGATGTGTGAGGTAACTTGTTAAGCCACGATTAAATTATTACTGGCACACACAACAGAAATATCGGATTCAGTTTTACGCACCTTTAGACTTAATGTTGACAGTTACACAACCAGTAGACATCTCGAATTTTTTAACAATCAGTTCACGATGGCATTGCTACCGACGGTTATGCAGTTCCCTTGTAAGTCAAATATACGAACGCTATCCAGCTTACCTCGTATCTCGACGTTGTTGCAACTCATGGAGCAACCAACAGCTAACACCGTTTGATTCGATTTATGAAGCTCACATGTCTTTCATTTTCTTTGCATAAACTAAAACACTTGCATGAACATTGATAATATGAACGGATACACATTAATGTTACAAGCCATTATAGCTCATATGTTTATTACAAACCTTTACAGCTTACGGTTACACATCTTTCTACATCGTTTATTATAAGGTGTCTCAACCTCGAACAGAACTTTCTTTTCATCCAGTCTTAATAGGAGTCACAAGTTAAGCTGAAATAAAATCCGAAGCAGTAAATATTATCTGTCAGTTTCCGTAAAATGTATGTCTGTTTTTTTCTCTTTTCTCGTGACTGAAATATGAAAATATGAATTCTTCAATAAACATCGAGATATGAACATTTCTGTATATGTATTTCTTTGAATGCATGTATTATTTTCTTTATTATTGTTGTCTAGTTCAATGAAATCTCTATTCGCAAATTTGAATTCTAACATATGCACTATGATGCATATCCCATTACCTAAAAGGAACAGACCTATGCACCATAAGTGAAGAAATGGTGATACAAACCTTTGGAGATATAATTAATTAAAAGCACATAAATTTATTGGAAGCAAAACTTAGTAGCAATGATTAAAATATAGAGGTGTGCAGTTATATTTACCATGTTCGTGTTCGCCCAAACATGGAAAGGCCTTCGCTGCAGATGTTATCTCGAGAGAGAAATTTTCATTCACATTATTGACAATGTGTGTTAAAAGACTCAACTGCGCCATAGATGACGTCATCGGACAGTAGGATCACAAGACCACCGGACGTCAAGGGTCGTACGACACGTATTTCTGCATGGTTACGCTTCATCAGCTGCGGACACCGAGTTCATCGTTCATAGTCCATTAAGAACTGTGATTCTTACATGTTTATAGAAAATAATAAATTTGCTGAAGTGTACAAAGCTTTGTATATATATAAATAGAATTACTATTCATTTATTGTTTTCTCAGTGCATCCATTTCACGTTTATTTACTACAATATGATTGCTGTAATAATTTCTGCCAGGTTAAAAGCGAAGCAAGTTCAATAGCTGTTGTAACCAGTCCGTGGAGAAGCTCAAAAGCAAATGCACGCTTCCCTTGATAATATTCTACACATAGAGCAATCCATTGTCCGGTGTTATACATTTCATGCATTTTGCAGAGGTAACATAATGGATTATTCAATGAAGAACATTAGTGCTTGTATTCTATATCGTAAAACACTATCGACATCAATTTTCACTCAAAAGGAAGCGGTTTTTAAACAACGATGAAGACAGAGGTTTTCGCTATTACCACACTATCAAATGGACTGGCGTATTGTTGCGACTAATTCTGTACTCAACAAACAAGCGTGTGGTTGTCGTATTCAATTAATTTTATCGAAAAATTTATCGAATGCAATAACGGTACTCCACAAGCTCGTACCTTTTGCATGTCACAAATTAGATTTTCCTTTCTGGTGTAAGCGATTCGCTAAAAGTGTAACAGCAGCTGACAAAATGAAATGAATGGTCAGCGTGACATTTAAATTATCGTGATGAAGCTTGTAGAAAATATTTTGAATTTCTGTATGAAGTATATTTGATATTCGTTTTCATAGCACCGAATACATGTTGAATTATAGTATACTCTTTTATGATTAAATATCTTATATAAATTGAGATTGTACTGCTTCAGTTTCAGTGCGACACTTTCTCTCTCTCTCTTTCTCTCTCTCTCTCTCTCTCTCTCTCTCGCTCTCTCTCTCTCTCTCTCTCTCTCTCTCTCTCTCTCTCTCTCTCACACTCACTCACTCAGTCACACGCACACACACACACTATGTATATCTGTGTGTGTATGTGAATGAATGTATATGCACGCATATATGTCTATGTATGCACTTCTAAGTATATGCTTATGTATATATATATATATATATATATATATATATATATATATACTTGTATAAGGGATGACCACTAGGTGGACGTGCAATATGCTAGAAAGAGGTCATCAACGACCCAACCACAAAGAAAAATAATGTTCTCCAGAAAAATTTCGCAAGACGCCAGAACAGGACAAAATGATAAATATGCTAGGCCACTTGGTTTTAAATTGAATTAACACTCAATTGAATTAATATTCAATTTATCACCTTATATATATATATATATATATATATATATATATATATATAAATTAAATAGAGCGGTAATATTGACAATCCAATAAGTTATTTATATTGTAATTATACATGATATCATATGAATATAATATAACATAATTTTATGTAATATAAACAGTGATTTTAAAAAAACCCATAAAATTCCAACAAATTGTTTCGACTTATATATATTTTCTGATATACATAAATAATAACAGTTCCCTTATATATAAAGTCACTTCAGGGTCATAGTTTAAAGACAGACGAAATTCCGTGTGAAAGGACGGCTGGATTGTAAAAATTGATTCAAACGTCTATACATTATGAGCGTGAGCGTTAGCTATTCAACCATACGTCAATTACAATTAAAAAACAACAAAAACACTAACGGGCGATACAACCAAGTAACTGCAATCTACAACTTCATTACATCTCAAATATATACCAATCGAAACCCTTTCACGTCCAAGAGAGTCCCTTGTCACCACAACAAACAATAATACGATATATATATATATATATCTCCGTGTTTTTCTCCTTGTCTCCGTATTCTTTCTGTTGAAGAGCGTAGCTCGAAACGTCAAAGACTTTCCGTATTCCCGAGCGTCATACTAATATATACTTTTGTTATTTACACCACCTGTCCTCGTCTGTTGTTATTATTTGTATATTCTCCCTCCTATATATATATATATATATATATATATATATATATATATATATATATATATATATATATATATATATATATATATATATATATATATATATATATATATATATATATCTAAGTCTTGTATAACTGAAAAAAAAAATATATATATATAGACAGTTACTTCTTCAATATAAAATGCGCCCGGTTTCCCGGTCTCAATGGCGTATGCGTTCCCCAGCTGGACGGGACGCCAGTCCATCGCAGCGTTACTCACTTTTGCCAGCTGAGTGAACTGGAGCAACGTGAAATGAAGTGTTTCACTCCAGAACACAAAGCGTCACTCGGTCCAGGAATCGAAACCACAATCTCACGATCATGATGCTGACTCCCTAACCACTAAGCCACGCGCTTCCACGCTTTTTCAATGTAACAATTCTTATTTATTTAAATTAATTGATATATAAAAAAATAGTGTTTAAATTAACTTATAATAATAATCTATATTTATTGTTTTCTCGGAGGGATAATTCCGTAGTAGATATGAATAGAAACCTAATAAAAATGTTACTTGTTTACTTAATTTATCGTAGGTTGTATCATCCGTTAGAATGTTTTTGTTGTTTTTAAATCGTAATTCTTCCCAGATACGCGTCTGGGAGGAATTCTCTTATCGCATTGATATAGTTCGTGGTGCAGGTGGTGGTCACATTTAACACTTGCAAGACAGGAAATAAAAGTCTTTCCCCAGATGTCTCATCATCGTCATCGTCGTTTAATGTCCGCTTTCCATGCTGGCATGGGTTGGACGGTTTCAATGAATCCAAAAGGCTGCATCAGCCTCCAATCTGATCTAGCAGAGTTTCTACAGCTGGATGCCCTTCCTAACGCAGACTACATTTCTAATTCTACAGCTAATGTCAGGGTTAATCCTACATACCATACGGTCATCATTGGTGCATATGATATTCTCAAAGGGGTACATCCTACATAGTTGTGATCTGATGGACGATCGTAATGTTGAGTTTGTCCCACTTCCGAGCTTTCCTAAATCTACGGGCTAGTTCTCCATGGGCTGTGGCCTCTACAAACAACATTCCTTGATAGTTGTCGGGCTTGTACCACGTGTTCACACTGTTTGCTTTATGGCACACCTTTGTATTCTCTCTCTCTCTCTCTCTCTCTCTCTCTCTCTCTCTCTCTCTCTCTCTATATATATATATATATATATATATATATATATATATATATATGTATATATAAAACCAAATCCCAAAACGAAATATATATATACATATGTATATATATGTATATATATATATGTATACAAGAATAAGGGCAGGGAATCGTCAATTAATAATAGAATTAACAATTAACAATTTTGCCAAGTAGTTCAGTATGAAAAAACCTTTATCGGTAAAACCATTTATCATCATAAATATACAGGGATTAGCATTGAGTTGCTTCTCCAACATACTGAAAATTTAGAAATAGCAGTCAAAGAACTACTGATTCTAAACTACAAATTTTTCTCTAAACGGATGGCGATATTTATGGCACACATAGAACAAAAAACCGGAGGGAAAAGCGTAAACAATTTACGCTTTTCCCTCCGGTTTTTTGTTCTATGTGAGCCATAAATATCGCCATCCGTTTAGAGAAAAATTTGTAGTTTAGAATCATTAGTTCTTTGACTGCTATTTCTAAATTTTCAGTATGTTGGAGAAGCAACTCAATGCTAATCCCTGTATATTTATGATTATATATATGTATATATATATATATATATATATATATATATATATATATATATATATATATATATATATATATATATATATGTATATATATATGTATATATATATGTATATATGTATGTATATATATATATATATATATATATGTATATATATATATATATATATATATATATATATATATATATATATATATATATATATATATATATATATATACGGTCTGACAAAAGGGAACGCGAAACCCTGAGTAACAGTTTTGTGATAGTTTAGCAGCTTAAATGAGAGCATATTACTCTACCTTTGGTATTCGAGTACTACTTCTTCCACCTTCTTTTGCATTTATGTGCTTGTGCGTGTATATACATACACACACACATTTATAATTCATCTCGTAATGCAAATGTGTCTGTGTGCTTGTCTGATCCCATTGAACTGACTATCCCGTTATTTAAGACACGTGGTTTATTTAAAACAGCAGGGTTCATTTTAAGGGTATTTAGGCTGTTGTATCTACCACGTCGAGTAGCCACGTAGATGGTCTTTTGTGTGCAAGTAAAGCAGAGAACAAAGGCGTAGAAATAAAGTAGATACATATGTGTGTGTGTGTGTACAAGTAGATGCACGCATACGCTCACACACGCACACACACACACACACACACACACACACACACACACACACACACACACACACACACACAAACTCCCTTTATCTCTGAATTTGCCTATGTGAATAGGGGAGATTTTTGTGTACACAATATGTGTATGTGTGTGTGTGCTTGTAGGTATATGTTAAGTGTATGTGTTTTCGTCTGTGCACTTGTATGTGTGCGAATAGTCCGTATTTCGAACGAAAATGACATCAAGTGCTTTAGTATCATGTGACAACCTAATGCCAATCACGCCGTTAAGCTATTTGTTAGGAGTACACAGAATACGATTGAGAGAGAGTGGGAGGGCGTAAAAAGGAGAAAGAGAAAGAGTAGAAAGGACAGAGAAAGAGTGGGAGAGAGAGGACAAGGAGAAGAGTGAGTGAGAGTGAGAGAGAGAGAGGGTGATAGAGAGTGAGAGAGAGAAAGAGTAGAGAGGAGAGTGAAATTGAGAGAGAGTAAGAGAGAGGGTGAGAAAGGGAGAGCGAGAGAAAGAGTAAAGAGAGGGAGAGAGAGGGAGAGAAAGAAGGGATGAGAGAGAGAGGAAGGGTAAAAAAGAGAGAGAGCGAGAAAGAGAAAAAGGGTATAGCAATGAGAGAGGGAGAGAGAGAGAAAGTGTAAAAGGAGAGAGAGAGGGAGAAGGAGGGGAGAGAGGGGGGAAGAGACGGGACTAAAGACATGGAAAAGATTAACAGAATGCTATAGACGAAGGCAGATGAACATACAGACATACATAAACACACACACATACATATGTACAGACATACATATAGATATGTATATATATTTATAGGGAGACAAAAAAAAAGAGATAGAGAAATAGTGAGAGAGTGAGAGAGAGAGAGAGAAAGAGGAAGGGGAAAGAGAAAGAGAGAGAGTGAGACGGGGGAGAGTGTGTAAAGCCATGAAAGAGTTGAAGGGACAATTGCGTAACAATACCAAGGAAAACTGAATGTTAAGCGCCATTTTGAGTACAACAGACCTGAGTCATCGGCACGTATAATGTATATTGTTGTTACTGTTTTTGGTGGCGGTGATAATTAGGGGCTAGCAATTAATACAACGACATAATTACTAGGCAGCGTTTGATGGAAATAAGCATTGTATTATCTCGCCACTTCGTCCTGTGACCGTCTCAGACAAAATGAAAGTCTGAACACGTGACAAAATCGACGACAAAATAATGCATATGTTGTCTCTGTCTTTCTATCTTTCTCTCTTTTTCTTTTCTCCTACCATCAAACATCTGACGTCTGCCTTACGAATTGTACTCTTTACCACCTTGTAAGCGCATTACTTTGTTTTTATTTTTACTGTTGTTGTTACTCTTGTTGGTCTGGTGTCTTTCTGCTGTTGTGATTGTTGTTATTGTTGGTGCCTTTGTCGTTGTCATTTTACTATTGTCACCACTGCCGATGTTGCCACCGTTGTTTTCGTTGCGATATTGTTATTGTGGTTGCCGTTAAGATCCAAAAGCCAGTTATTACTTCAGCTCTCAACAACTACGAATGAAACTCTCAATGAAATAACAGTCCCCACATCTAGAACGTTGCTGCTACCAGACATACACGCAACACAAACTGCATCATTAAATGGTCAATGATGCGAAGTTTCTTGCCAACACAATCCAAGTTCTAGTCAATGGACGTGACGTTACCTCACTTTCACTTCACTATCGCTGTTACTGTCGCATCTACTCCTTGCAGTCAGCCGGTCTCGCATTCTGCATCATAGTGTATCCCCCAAAGGCCCCATACTAACTACATCCAGTTCTGATGATCTCTAAGTCAGTGGTGTCAAGTATACGACACGCAGCTATGTTTAGTCAGGTTTAATTTTATATTTTATAAGGAAAATGTTTCGTTCCTTTTTAATTTAAGAAAAGAAAGTTCTTGCGGAATTTTTGATTTTGTATGTATGTATGTATGTATGTATGTATGTGTGTGTGCGTGTGTGTGTGTGCGCGCGTTCGCGTACATATAGGCACGCGAAATTTAATTTGTATATATATATATATATATATATATATATATAGAGAGAGAGAGAGATAGATAGATAGATAGATAGATAGATAGATAGATAGATAGACAGACAGACATATGTGTGTGTAATTATACACATACATAGATATGCACATGCAGACACACATACACCGTGCGACCATTTCTCATACATCTCTACTCACAGTTTTTGCTTACATCTTATATTTTCCCCCTTTCTTTATTCTTATTAAAATTATCATAAGGTATATTGAACCCTATATCTATTAACTTTGTTTTGTCCCTGTCCGGCCTACGAGATCTGGGTAAACTAAATTCTGCAGGCCAAATCGGCCTTGCAAAACCAAACGAGGTTGACATCCCTGCTACTGGTCCTCCTTGAGATTATTATCACCCTGGGGTTTGCTTCATACTCATGTTTTCCCTGCATAAAGAGGCTTTCCAACGTATTACGTATTACATACATACATACAAGAAAATAGCAACACTAAACTATTGAGAAATTTGCAGTTACTCTATCAAGATTATAATTTCAGGTGTATACCTGTAATCATTGGGGTACTGGCATATATAACACATTGCCTAAATACTAATCTTGAGAATTTAGGCTTCTCAAAACTAGGAAGGAGAAAGCTGGTTCGAAGACTACAGATTCAAGCCATTACTGGAACTGTGAATATCCGTAAAACTTTCCAGAAGTTTATCATTTAAGTATATAAAAACATGTTTAGACATGCAAATTTATGCTTGCGAATACATGCATAAAATAAAACATACAAATCTGCACATTTATTTACATACAAAAATATTCTGTTGATGTTGTTGAAATTCTAATGAAGGAGCCTTGGATCTAAGTTAAAAAACGGCTCTTTCTGTATTGGTATGAACTCTTGAAATAAAACTGAATAATTACATACATACATACATACATACGTACATACATATAATTTAATCTTGCATCAATAGAAATGGTGGTTATCAATTTCCAATTAATGAATAATAGGTCCCCTACACATACAAACAATCACCGGGATGTGAGGCAAATGTCACGTGTTAAATGTTTGCGACAAGAACTGCTTCCCCCACGGAAGCGATACGCAGCGTATGCGCAAAAACAAAACAATATTTCCTAGTTATTGAGACCAACTCAGTCACATAAGTCAGTCGAAATCAATTCTTATCTTTCATTGCATTATCTCCTGTGTGAGTAAGCATAAATCAAACATTGCATAGAGATAGAATGGTCTTATGTTAATTCAACCCTGGTAATTACATCGCGGTAAATATATTACCTGGCAATTTTATCGCATGGTAAATACATCACGAGTTGATATATTCTCAATAGCCTCTTTCTCAAGTATTTTATCTGAATAGTAAGTACATTACTAAAAATGATTTAGAGTTTCTGTTCCAAAACAATATACATCATAAATGATTATAAAACTAGTGTTAAGATTAAATAAATTCGGAATGTAGTTAAGA
>NC_142932.1:17048082-17053082 GCF_046866305.1 Octopus bimaculoides | reverse complement strand
CGTAGTAACGTTTTAGCGATAAAGCAAGGGAAAAAAGGTCCATTTGAGAGAAGCTGCACTCATGCTTATTGCTAATGATATTTAAGCAGCTAATGACATTGTTACTGTTATTCAATGTTGGTAGCATAATTCTCAAGGAACAAACACACACCCACACACACCTGCACAAGGACAGGCTCAGATAGGAGTGGCTGTGTGGTAAGTAGCTTGCTTACCAACAACATGGTTCCGGGTTCAGTCCCACTGCGTGGCACCTTGGGCAAGTGTCTTCTACTATAGCCCCGGGCCGACCAAAGCCGTGTGAGTGGATTTGGTAGACGGAAACTGGAAGAAGCTCGTCGTATATATTTATATATATATGTGTGTGTTTGTGTGTCTGTGTTTGTGCCCCCCCCCCCCCCCCCACATCGCTTGACAACCGTTGCTGGTGTGTTTACGTTCCCGTCACTTAGCGGTTCGGCAAAAAGTGACCGATAGAATAAGTACTAGGCGTACAAAGAATAAGTCCTGGGGTCGATTTTCTCGACTAAAGGCGGTGCCCCAGCATGGCCGCAGTCAAATGACTGAAACAAGTAAAAGAGAGTAAAAGAGTGAAAGAGTTATCTGAGTAAATAGAGACAGAAGGATTGAAAGAGCAGTGTGAATCAGAAACCAAAGGTAGCCCTACTCTAAGAATATTTTTAGTATTGCATTATTAGTACGAATTCATGATTCTATCTTTGTATCAAATGCTACTACACACACATACACATACATAAACACACACGCGCGCGCATATGTATATATGTGTAAGTGTGTGTATACGTGTATATATATATATAGGAGAGTATTGTAGTTCGCTTGAAGCATTGTGTATTGTTTGTAAAGAATGAAAAGTTTCGAATGGTGCAACAATGCAATATGATACAAAAATGGACTATATACCTGTTGTAATTTAGTTATCTATAGTCCGATGATATTTCGGAATACAATTCCTTCTTCAGATATTCTTCAATGAAGTCTCTGCTATATATATATATATATATATATATATATATATATATATATATATATATATATATATATATACATACATACATATATACAAATACATATATACATATATACATATATATAAATACATATATACACATATGTATATCTATATTTATATATACACACACATATATATGTGTGTATATATATATATATATATATATATATATATATATATATATATATATATATATATATGTATATATATATATGTATATATATATGTGTGTGTATATATAAATATAGATATGCATATGTGTACGTATGTATTTATGTATGTTTGAATTGTTAATATTATTTATCAAGCATGTTAGGATATACACACGTTCTTACGTTACATCGTTTCTATTATAGACTCAAGGCCGGGAATTAGATGCGGAGAGGGCTTGTCGATTGTATCAACTGCAGAACTCGAGTGTTGCTCATTTCATCGAACCCGAAAGGACGAAAGGCAAAGTTTATTTCCGCCGCGGAATTTGAACTCAGAACGTAAGGAACCGGACGAAATATTGCTGATAGTTTGTCCAACTCGCTAACAACAGAATATAAGGCCGTAGAATACTGTTGCGCCTTGTTGTTAGGAGCAATTGTACCCGAAGGTTTGAAACCTAAACCATTGTTTGTTCATCATCTGAAGCTTCAAAGCAAACGAACAGCCTCTACAAATCTAACCCGTACCTTACGTAGCAATCTAGAACAGGCAAGTTTGGGTAACACAGATTTTGTTTACTGAATGGTATACTGGAACATTTTTTTCCTTGCTGTTAAATGTTACTGCAAGTAGAATTATTTGCAGCTTGAGGTAGTCCTGTTTTCGGTCAACGCGCCTTGTCATTTCCAACTCTCTATTCCCCATGAGTATCTGTTGAAGTTCTTTTTATTCCACCAAGCATGACTTTACGATTACGATCCGAGGGTCAAGGATTTGATTCCATTTCCAAGCATATTATCTTAAAAGAGCATTAAGGCGGTTGATTAGAGGGACTAATGATATATACACCAGCCCGTCAAACTATTCTGGTAAAATTGCGTTACACAAGAAATAAAAAAAACAAAACAAAGAGAAACCTGAGAAGGTATTAAATATGTACGTGCCATTGCAGTTTGGCGAAAATTGTGTCCATGTTTACTTAAGGAAAATGGAAGTCTCGATCAACAATAACTTTGGAGAAATGGCGCCGGAAATGAGATTTGAAGAAGCTGATGCATGTGATTTTATTGAATACTAGCAGAAATACCCGGCGTTGCCCGGGTTAAAGAGAATAATGAAATCTAAAAACGCCGTCTAGACTATGCAACCCTCAACTGTTAGTAGCTACGATACCATATTTCTACATTAATAACTCTCCAATCCATGCCAGCATGGAACATAGATATTAAGTGGAATGCTAGAAGAAAGTTTTCAACTCATATGTATATAAAGTAAATACACGTAATTCAGAAACACGTTTTGTGTATTTTATTTCGTAACGAAACAAACAGGTACAGATTATAAACAATGAAAGGCCAATTTTGGTGATTCATTTGACAGAGGTAGTAGAGACAATGCGATGATAAATCTGAGGTTGGATCTTGAAAGTTTGGATGAATGCTGCCTCAGTTAAATCTCTTGTGGTTCCAAATGATGTCATCTGTAGTACAACATCGTATTGTCTAATTTTGTTTTGCAAATGTTAGGAATCTTGGTCAGTTGATGATAACAGTTTCTTCAATAGCTCTGGAGGTTGGGGATTGTGGAATTGTTGGGAATGTTTTTAACTTTGGTGTTATATGTATTGCTTGAATTTCTTTGACATATGAAATATATGTATTTTCACTGGGTTTGTAAAAGAGAGTTGTGTAGTTCTCGAGCTTTAGGGATTCACACAGACACACAGACAGACAGACACACATTCTCATCTTTATATATAGATATATATAGATATACACACACACACGCACACAAACACACGTATATATATGTGTATCAATATAAATATATGAAAGTCAATGAAGTTTCGTAAAAGAAGGTGATCATGTACATACTTTCTTGCTGTTGTGATTATAACACCTCGTTGTAAACAATGTTCCTTGTTTTCCCTTGTGGAGCATATGCAAATAGGATTTTTTTGCTGCCCACTCTTGAGCAGCCAACATACAGTTGTCCATGTGAGAAGCAGGGCTCTTCCAAGAGAAGACCAGCTACAGACAGTGCTCATCTGTTATGTTCGGGTTAAAATTTCATCAACATCAAAAATATATGAATTTTCATGGGAGTTATGGCCGTTATGCATAGAAAATAATTTCCAAATTGCAGACAAAATTTACGATCGATAAATGTCTTAGAACAACCAGTCTCTCATCTGGGAAGGCCTTGAAATCAATGTTACCAACTGGGGACTATGTGTGTCGCAGTGATAATAAAATGACTCAAAGGAGGTCTGTAACGAAATAATTTTACTCAACACTTTGCAAGTGAATCAGTGGAGGCAAAGATGCGTCTCATTTACTTGACAATTTATGCACCACGTTGCAGAAATCACAATGTAAGTATATCTGAAAGGGTAGTCTTACACTGTTGTACCGTTGGATTACAAATAATGCTCATCTGTTATGTTCAGGTTAAAATTTCATCAACATCAAAAATATATGAATTTTCATGGGAGTTATGGCCGTTATGCATAGAATATAATTTCCAAATTTCATAAAGATCCATTCAGTACTTTTGACGTAGTTTTGGATAAGAAAACAAATGACTAATGTGTGTGTTTGTGTGCATGTGTATGTGTGTGATGGGTGTATATATGTATAGATATCTGTATGCATGTATATATAAGTATATATGTGTACATATTACATGTACATCTATATATATATATACATCTACACATATGTATACATATACATGTATGCATATAGATCTATATCTATATATATATATCTATACATATACGTGTACATATACATCTCTCTCTCTCTCTCTCTCTCTCTCTCTCTCTCTCTTTCTCTCTCTCTGAAAGTATCTGTCATTACAGTATCGAAATGTGATTGTTTCAGTTAGTAGAATAACGTGTACACATACATCTATATGTATACATATACATCTCTCTCACTTTCTTTCTCTTTTTCTCTCTTTCTCTCTCTCTGAAAGTATCTGTCATTACAGTATCGAAATGTGATTGTTTCAGTTAGTGGAATAGTTTCAATTTTAAAGTGAAAGTATTTGACATGAGTGTTTTTGTAGTGGCGGATCTCCGTCGTTCGACGACGAAGATTCTTTGTTCAGACAACTGAATTATCTGCTCTTGAATGAACGTGTAAGTGGCTGAGCATTCTACAAACACGTATACTATTCATTTTTATGCAGAATCAGCATGAATCAGTGTGTGATAAGGTTGTACCATGAATTACAGATACAATTCTTATAAAGTTTTGGTCTACATAGTTCCGCTTATGAAGACTAATCGATTTGAGGTGATAGAAAATGATGTATTTCTACGATACAACACGATGGGATTGAACCCGGAACCTCGAGGTTGCAAAGCAAACTTCTTAATCATTCAACCATACTGCGTCTATAACAGAACCAGCAATACCTTATTTATTTTATACTATATAGTATTCTTTACTTGTTCCATAAAGAAAGCGTAGACTTTATTGAATTACGAATAATTCTGTTTAAAAAAAAATTCTTCTGTACAAGGTGTATATATTTTTAATTGAATTATGTGGTTTTGAAGAAAGACTTTATTTTTTTTTAATGAATACATGTACGGGTACAGATGAGTGATTATGTATGTATGTATGCATGTATGTATATATATATATATATATATATATATATATATATATATATATATATATATATATATATATATATATACATATATATATATATATTTACTAGTTAAAAGAAATTATCTGAAACTGCATAAAAACCTATCTTTTACCTTCCGATAATGAAGTCTCATATATCGATGTGAAAC
>NC_142932.1:17035582-17043082 GCF_046866305.1 Octopus bimaculoides | reverse complement strand
CCTAAATTAAAAACCCATTCAATGAAATGGCATTTACAAGGCTATTCGACTCGCTAGAAATGACAGTCAAATTTCCACCAAATTACACTGTAATGAGTGTTTATGAATGCAGAACACATAAGAGAATATAGTCATAGATATACAAATGAGAAAAAAGTGGCTGGTTGTATTTGGATTGCCTTTGATTATAGGCTTATTAAGTCAATGTTGACTTGGATCTAAACAACAACAACAACAACAACAACAACAATAACAACAACCTCAGCAAAGGTAACGATTTAACAATATCTGCTTTACGTCCACTTGTGTGTAGTCATTATCTAACCGTTTTTTTTTTTATTGCTTCCTATCTGCCATCTTTAGGCAGAGGGAAATGTCGAACTTTATAAGAATTATTTCGAAATATGCGATATGTAGAAGTATCCATTTACTGATAGCTTCAAGTGATCATCGGATTGTTAGCGATGCGCATTCAACCGCTGTTAATCTCAGCATTTCTACTTACGCGCATTTCATTACGGAACAATCCTCAGCGGCGACTCAACAATCTCGTTTTAAATTACCGTTAATGCATTGAACCGTTCCTTAAAGTTTATTTGACCCCGGTGGCACAACAGTTTATACAAATTCAAATGAAGGGTTAATTACGAATCTAAATTCAGATCTATTCATGTAAAAGTAACAAAATATTCCGATTTGTATTTTGAACCGATTTGTTGTGTTTTTTCTTCCTTCTTTTTCCTTTTAAATGGGAATGCATTCATCCAGTAATTTTAATATCCTCAAATTGTAACAGCAAAAACATATTCACATTAGAAATAATAAAAATAAAAACAAATTAATTCTTTACCGCTATTTGTAATTTTGACTTTTACGCATGTTTTACATGTTGGTTCGTTTCAATTAAATGTAATCAGCTATAATAATAATAATAATAATAATAATAATAATAATAATAAAAAAAATAATAATAATAATGTTCTTCCGACCTTGGATTTTGTTTGCCATTTACATAATATCTACGTTTAACTTGCCGTTCATAATTTAAAACGTTTAACTCGACATTCTCTACATTTACCACAACGTTCTGGAAAATAGGGGAACCAAGAAAACAGAAAATGGAATTTTCACGCTAAAACTTCATCGAAGTTGATGCAAGTTATCAATCACGTTTATAACAATGTGTTTGTAATGTGCATCCGTTATATTTTCAAGCAACTCTTCGAAAAATATATTGAAATAACTGTCAGGCTTCTAACTAACACAGAAGAAATATTGCTTTCAAAATTGTCATCTTACATCAACCTTCTTATATTTAGTCGAACGTAAAAACTACTAGCTTTTAATTTTGCGCCGGTTTTTATCTAAAATATTATGGCAGACATATCTGAATGCTCCTCTGTCTTCACAGCTCTTAATCAAACACTTAATCAAATACTTAATCAAATACTTATTCATCATAAGTACATGCAGAGTAGTGGGTAAACATTATTTTGGAGAGGGCCTTAAGGATATTGCAACAGCGAAGAATCCCGACGAGATCCATCTGCAGGTAATCAGATTTTCTGTATGAAATTACTTAAGTCAGACAATGGTGCAGTCCTTGAGGTGAAATTAAGAGTGAAATTAATTTGAAATGAAAGGAAGTTAATTATGTTTTATGATAATTTAGCATTAAAATCCAAGATCGGAAGATCTATACTTTCTATTGTTTCAAATGATTATTGAAGGTCTCGATACAGCGAGATATACAGCAACAAAGATCTTCCCGTGGTCATTTAATTTGCTAGAAATAACAGCCAAATCATTGTCTACCTTATGAAAAGGGTTACATTGAATTAATACAATCAGGGGTACATAGTTCCTAAAAAAAAAAAAAGAGAAATATTCATGACAGACATAGTTAAATGCATTTAATGATAGGTTTGCTTAATCATGGCCAAGTATGAACTAAGCAGCAACAACAACATCAACAAGTATAAAGATTTCTTTCAATTGGCAGAAGCATCAGATGGTGAGATCATTACAAGGACAGTTTACAGTTTGTGTGGGGGTTTAAATAAAAGATGATGGGAAGAAAAGAAGAGGAGTGACAGATAAGATATATGTATCCAGAGAATACAAAATATGTGAACATATCTGTGAACATATATCAACATATATGTGAACATATAGGCGCGGGAGTGGCTGTGTGGTAAGTAGCTTGCTTGCCAACCACATGGTTCCAGGTTCAGTCCCACTGCGTGGCACCTTGGGCAAGTGTCTTCTACTATAGCCTCGGGCCGACCAAAGCCTTGTGAGGGGATTTGGTAGACGGAAACTGAAAGAAGCCCGTCGTATATATGTATGTATATATGTATATGTATGTGTGTGTATATGTTTGTGTCTGTGTTTGTCCCCCCCCCAACATCGCTTGACAACCGATGCTGGTGTGTTTATGTCCCCGTAACTTAGCGGTTCGGCAAAAGAGGCCGATAGAATAAGTACTAGGCTTCCAAAGAATAAGTCCTGGGGTCGATTTGCTCGACTAAAGGCGGTGCTCCAGCATGGCCGCAGTCAAATGACTGAAACAAGTAAAAGAGTAAAAGAGTATATCTATGTTGCTGACTCTCTGATACAATAGAAGATCCAACTAGGGTCAATCAAGGAACCTTACAGGTCCGTAAAAACGGACGAAATGCCGCTAAGCATTTTACCCAGAATGTTACTAAAGTTGACTTCGGCGGAATTTGAACTCAGAACTCAGAAAGGCGGACGAAATGCCGTTAGGAGTTTTGCTCGGTGTGCTAACGATTCGGCAATGTTAATTAATAAGGAGTGTCGATTCGCAGCAGCAGCTGTAATGGTAGAGGCGTAGTTATATATTATATACGTCTATCCGTCCATTCATTCATTCCTGCATGCATGTATACATACATACATACATACATACAAAAATGAAGAAACCTACAAACAAAGTTGACCATATTGATTGAGACTGATGAGGCAAACGAATATTGATAGAAGTTAAAGATTAAAAGATCCATCAAGGTAAAACACAACCGGTCAGATATCGTTGTGTGGGACCGCAAAGAAAAGATATGTTCTGTTGCGGTAATCACCTGTCCTCTGGACACGAATGTGGTTAGAAAAATACAAGAGGACATCGGATAAGGAATCTTTCAGCTTCATACCTGTTATTATTGGAGTAACAGGATACATGCCAACCCATCTGGAGTAAAGTATGGCTGAATTTGGGATCTTGGAGAAATCCTTAATTTATATGCT
Source organism: Octopus bimaculoides (assembly GCF_046866305.1). Classification (NCBI taxonomy): domain Eukaryota; kingdom Metazoa; phylum Mollusca; class Cephalopoda; order Octopoda; family Octopodidae; genus Octopus; species Octopus bimaculoides. The sequence continues at coordinate 17,039,815 of NC_142932.1, read as the reverse complement.
ACAAATGATCACGATATCTGAGACTATAAAAATCTGCAAGATCTTCTTGAGATTTGAAAGATGATGGATAAAACAAGTTATTTTCCTTCTCAACCTTGCTACCGGTCAAATTTTACTCCAAATTAAAAGAGGAAGAGAAGAACACACACTTAAACACACTCACACACACACAGTTATGTCTATCCATGTATGTATGTATGTATGTATGTATGTATGTATGTATGTACGTACGTATCTATCTATCTATCTATCTATCTATCTATCTATCTATCTATGTATTTATATATGTATGTATACATGTATGTATGCATATGGCTCAGTGGTTATAGCGTCAAGCTCATAATTATGAGATAGCGAGTTCGATTCCCAGACCAGGGTGTGTTGGGTTCTTGAGAAAGACACTTCATTTCACGTTGCTCCAGTTCACTCAGCTGTAGAAATGAATTGCAACGCCACTGGTACCAAGGTGTATCGGCCTTTGCCTTACTCTTGGATAACATCAGTGGTGTGAAAAGGGGAGGCTGGTATGCACAGGTGACTGCTGGTCTTCCATATAAACGACATTGCCGGAGTTGTGTCTCGGAGGGTAACTTTCTAAGTGCGATCTCATGGTCGTTCATGACCGAAGGGGGTCTCCTCATATTCATATATATATATATATATATATATATATATATATATATATATATATATATATATATATATATATATATATATATATATATATACACACGCACAGGTGCATATTTAGTTTTACATGTTTGTAATTATACAAAAATTATTAAGGATTTAATGCTCACAGCTTTCAGTATTTTGCCACAAAAAACTCAGAGACCCACGAGGCATAGATGTGAATGTGTTAAAAAAATACCGAGACAACCTTTTATCGGCGATACCGTGTGAACGTCCATCACGACAAGAAACGCAAATAAAGGAAGATCCACCAAAAATAATCACATGGAAGGCCGTGGAACCAATTGCGGTTCTTGAAAGTATATTTTTAAAATCTTTTACTTGTCTCAATCATTAAACTTCGGCCATGCTGGGGCACCACCTTGGAAAATATTAGTCGAAAGAATCGAGCCCAGTACTTATTATTTTTTGTGAAGACTGATACTCTTTCTATTAGTCTAGTTTTCTGAACCGCTAAGTCACGGGGATGTAAACCCACCAAGACTGATTGTCAAGCGGTGGTGCGGAACAAACACATACACAAAGACGCACCCACGTACCCACGCACTCACCCATAACCCACAACCATATATGATGGGTTTCTTTCAGTTTCTGTCTACCAAATCTACTCACAAGACTTTGGTCAGCCCCAGGTTATAGTAAAAAAACACTTACCCAAGGTGCTACGCAGTGGGACTGAATCCGGCATCATGTGACTGAGATTTGAACTTCTTATCACATAGCCACGCCTGCGCCTATATATCATTAAATAAAAACTATATTGTAAATATAGGGTTTGAGGTGTGTGTGGTTGTAAAAAACCTCAGAAATACTGCCTAACAAAAATTGATATAGTACTCAATACATGTGTAGTGTCTAAATATTTTATTTACCTATATTCCATTTGGATAATTCATCGTAAATAATGGCTTGTATTTCTAGATATTTAAAAGTTGGAATATTTTATCTATTTCGTATTACTAAATAGTATCTATATGTTCACGAACGCAACTGTATATTTAGATGGATGGATAAAAATGCAATATAAAAGAAATAAACATTAGTATGTCGGAAATATTTTTAAAAAATGTATCTAATTGAATAAAAATAATTATTTAGACAAATGTTATTTTCGAGACTACATATGGAGGCGATATTTTCTTAAAACACATTTGAGTAATGCGGTTTATGCGATGACATCAATGCATTCCGTTTATAACATTACATTTTGTTGCAGTTTTCTGAACCTGTTTTTTATCTTTCTTTTTATAAATTTGAATAAAATTTATATTTTACACAATATACATACACTGTTTGACAAAATATACAATAATATTCAAAATATAATTTAATAAACTCTTGAATTGGCACCCAACGATAAGCATACAGAAGGATTAAAATAACGGTGATACTTATTCGAATTATGAAGCGAGATTCAACGCTTTCGAAAAAAATAACAAAACAAGAAGATTCCGTCGGTTGGAAGGAGTTATTATTTCTCAGACGTTTATACAGTTATTCTGTATCAACTGAAGGTTTAGTATGCTTTTTTCTTCTGTTTTTTTTTTACCTTTTTCAAAGAAAACAAAACCAGGCTGATATTTGTTTTCTTTGCAACTAGACCTACTTCGATTTCTTGCAATAAAATAAAATAAAAATAAAATAGAAAAATAAACAAAAAAGCATAATTGAATTAACGATTGATATTGGTATTTTTTTAGCATTGAGGGAATGTTATCAAACGAAAATGACAAGCTTCTGTGTTATTGTTGAACACTGATAAATCTTTCAGCTTCTCACAATCTAATTTCGTATATTTTTTCTGTCTTCCTTTGAAAAGGAAACATATATATATATATATATATATATATATATATATATATATATATATATATATATATATATATATATATATATATATATATATATATATATATATATATATATATGTATGTATATATATATATATATATATATATATATATATATATATATATATATATATATGTATGCATATATATATATATATATATATATATATATATATGTACACATATGTACATATCTATACATGTACACATACAAACACACACGCTCGTGCACACACACACACACACACGCACACGCACACACACACATGAAGAAAAAAACGGATCAATTCTGTTTGTGCGCGGTCAGGCAAATACCTTTGCCTTTTAAACACAGAAATTCGACGATGCAGCACGCCGATTTGACCACATGTTGCTGAGTTTGAATTTATGTTTTCTTGTGTCGTTATGCTTCCTTCTCGTTCTCTCTCTGGCAGCTGCCGACCGCGCAGTTTTCACCCAGCCTGCGTCCGCCCGAATACAGTGCGCTAGGCCGACGGTGCTGCACGCTTTGCGGCTCCACGAACATCAATATCTCTCTCGTCTTCCTTCCTGGCGTCGGCCGGCCAACATCGCCGTCGTCGTCGCCTCCTCCTCGCCTTTCCGGCGCCATCCAGCCGGTTTCGTAAGCCGCGGCCGGGCCCCCTCGCACTCGTCGGCCCTCTAACAGTGCAGCCTCAGCCGAGCAACGAGCAAGTAGAAGCGGCGTCATCAGCGGTGAACGAAGCCCGCAAATCGTTTCCGCTGTCGTTATGCTTCCTTCTCGTTCTCTCTCTGGCAGCTGCCGACCGCGCAGTTTTCACCCAGCCTGCGTCCGCCCGAATACAGTGCGCTAGGCCGACGGTGCTGCACGCTTTGCGGCTCCACGAACATCAATATCTCTCTCGTCTTCCTTCCTGGTGTCTACTTGAGTGCAAAGTGCCAATTTTGAAATGGTATCTACTTGAGTGCAAAGTGCCGATTTTGAAATGGTGTCTACTTGAGCGCAATGTATTGATATTGAATCACTGTTCTCCCAAGGACATAACATCCATACTGAGGCTGTGTCTTCTTGAACGCAAGGTGTCTATTTTGAAGCAATGTGGACTTAACTGAACACGAAAGGCTGTTTCAACGTGGTGTGAGCATCAGTTATATGGGATGTTTATTTAAAATATGGTTTATATTTGTTTATCGATTTAACACGCCATTTCAAAAGCAAAAAATAAAAATCTGTCCATCATCGAACGTTGCTCATCGACCCCATGTTTCCGACACACGTACATACACATATACACATATATGTACATATATAAACACATACAGCGACATATCTATCTATCTACGCATACATACACAAACACGTATGTCTGTGTGTATGTGCATATATATATATACATATATACATCTCTCTCTCTCTCTCTCTCTCTCTCTCTCTCTCTCTCTATATATATATATATATATATATATATATATACACATATATGCGAGTAAATATAAATACAAAAAAAGGGGTTTTGTATGATTGTGTATAGTGGAATATATTATTTTGTTTAAAAGAGTTCCAACACTGTCTGTTTTTTATGTTTTATTTATATTCCTGCAAAACCAATGTGGGATATAGAATATGGAATATACAATATATAATATAATATACAATATACAATATATAATATAAAATAAAAATGGATGGTACAATGAAATAAAGTATTGA
>NC_142932.1:16990582-17023082 GCF_046866305.1 Octopus bimaculoides | reverse complement strand
CAAGACATCCGCAGTGAAAACATGGGCCAAGAGGTACTGTAACTAGGAAATATGATTTGTTTGTTTGCAACAGATTACATTCAGCATAAGATGTCCAAGAACCATATGATGGTACAATATGCGACAGACAAAAACTTCCTGTGTTTTAAAGGCCAAGGATGTGCATTTAGTGAAGTTAGAGACATGGTAATAGTATTTTATGTAGCTAGTGTTTTAACATCCTGTATTTTATTTTCAGTTACCATCATGGTTTGAACCGCTTGCTATTGAAACATGTATCAAGAATGGGAATCCAGAAAGTTCTTTTAGCCGTATCCTGTATTAAAATTGAACGACGTTTGAGAGCTGTGTTTTAACAAGTCAGTGAATGAATATTTGCACAAGGAAACCATCTGCAGGAGGTAATTCAACACAAACCACTATGAGTTCTTCACAAGGACATTTGCGATCTTCCATTGATCCATAAATTACAGATATAATCCATTTTTGAAGTTAAGAACATTTCTTAGAATTTCTAAGAGATCTGCTTCTGATTTAAATGTGCTCGTTAAGTAGAAAGAAAATGTCTTCATTAGCTGAAAAATAACTTGTCTTTTCTTATATTTCTTATAATCTCTCTCTCTCTCTCTCTCTCTCTCTCTCTCTCTTTCGTCTCTTTTACTCTCTTTCTTACAATCTCTCTCACTCATTTTCTTATAATCTCTCTCCCTCTCTTTCACTATCTCCTTATCACTATTTCTCTCACTTTCCCTCAAGGCTTGCCGTCTGGGGAGGTAAAGTAGGCGGTATATACCCCACGGAAATTGTAATAGTGTTTTCGATTTAGGCACAAAGGCACCAGCTTTGAAGGAAGTGAATTTGTCCATAGAATCGATCCCAGTAGTATTTGTCTGGAACTTTATTCTATTCACCCAAAAAGGATGTCAGGAAAAGATGATCACAGTGGAATTTGACTTCAGAATGTATTTACATATAAATATATAAAAAGATAAAAAATATATAAAGATAAAATATATATATATATATATATATATATATATATATATATATATATATATATTTATATATAAATATATATATAAAAAATATATAATTTACCCAAGGTGCAACGCAATGGGACTGAACCTGCAACTATGTGATTGGGAAGCAAAATTATTTCCACATATGGTGTATATGTACGTATTTAGTTCAAATATATGTTCAATTAAACGTTTATTGTAATTGAATTTTACTTAAAATTAATACAATTTCGACATAATTTACTCTTGCCTTTTTTTTTATTCCTATTTCGCCGCAAAAGACTCGTTTAAATTTACATTCGATGAAATGATGACACTTGTAAGAAAAGAAAAATTTAACTGATTAGAAATCGATCTGTGATAGTTCCACCGGCATCGTTATTCATCAATCGATTTGTTTGCTAGTAAGTTGCATTATTCTGAACTTAACTAATTTGATCGTCGAGTAGCGCAATAAGATTAAGAAAAATAAAAAATAAAATATGTTGTCCTCAAGTGATACCTTAAACAGATTGAGACATTAAGCTGGTACTACATTCTTACGGTCTTCTTCAATCCGAAAGGACATAATGTTCGAGGCGTAAATTTTGCATTAGGTTCATTAAAAACTGACTACTTATGGCAAACACCAAACAGTATGCACATTTATTACTCGAAAACTTAAAATAAATTTTATAGGCAGCTTCTACTGTAGATTTTGAGCATACACGAAATTGTTCACTGACCTTATTCAGTATTTATTGAAAATTTAAGAGCCTTTAATGAAACCCTAGTTGGTTGGATTATTATAAGTTATTCACGGACATCAGACAATGTTGTGATAACAGTTCTTAAACTGGATCGCTTGAGGCCGTTATTATGGACATTTAAAAAGAAAATGAAACGTGTTAAGACGAAATTTGTAATTGCAAAGCGTTGACTATCTTACAATCATTGGCTGATATTGTGTATATTCAACAATGTTAGAAATTATATGCAATGGATTAACGAATATATGTAGAGTTAGATAACATAAGATATTGTATTATACAGGGTGTCCACAAAGTCTGGATACACGGAGTAAATAAAATCATAACATAAACAATTAAATATAAGAAATAATAATTTCTTGAAGTATGTGTTAATCCCAATGTACAGACTTTGTGGACACCCTGTAGAGTATAAACGGGCTTAGAATTGTTGGCGTGTCGGGAAAAATACTTAGTGGCATTTAGTCGGTCTCTACGTTCTGAGTTCAAATTTTGATTTTACGTTCTGAGTTCAAATTTTGATTCTTTCGGGGTCGATAAAATAAGTACTAGCTGAACACTGGGATCGATATAATCGACTTACCCCTTCCCCCGAAACTGCTGATACTGTACCCAAATTTGATGCGTTATATTTGTGAAATATTCACACACTCATACTTACACACACATATGTGGCACCTATCTGTTGTTCGCTGATGAAGGTTCAGTTGTTCAATCATCTGAATTGTCTGCTCCTGAATTAACGTATAACTGGTTGAGTATTGTACAGACACGTCCACCTTTAACTTAATTCTCAGACAGACTCAGTATGACACAGAGTATGACAAGACTGTAACTTTTGAATAACAAGTCCAATCCAGAGGATACATAGGTAGACCCAAGGCTATACAGAAATAGGTATTCAAGAAACGCTGCTCTTTGATCAAATCTGAAACTTCATGGTTACGAAGAGAATTTCTTAAGCATTCAACAATACTTACAATGATATACGCATACATCTGGGTGTACGTAATAACGATGAAAAACGATTGGTTATTTTGGATATTACTATACATGTTTCAGTGGCAAAATTTATTATTAACACTGTGTACCATATAATTTTACATGAAATAACGTACGAGATCATATGGAATAACATGTTTTATAAGCTACCACTTTTTCAGGCAATGCTCCATTAGAAGTTCATTCGACGATATGGCGAAGACAGGAATATAATGCATTTACAAACCAGAGGTACTCGCTGGATAAATTTAGATTTCAGAGCATTTAGAATGCTTTTTATGCTTTGATATTGGTGATACGTTTCCATCTTCAGTCTCTAGATCCTTATAAACTTTGTAGACGAAAGATGTGGCAACTTCTAAAAATCGAGATATTTCTAAATCGTTGTACTGAGCTTTTATAACCACAATAACAGCGTGCCTCTTCATTTCTTGAGTAAACTGGGGGTCTACCAATATTATTTTCTGAAACAAAGATTATACCGAGTTGCAAAAAATGCAGCAATGACCCATAAAAAGGTATGTCCTCAAATACCTTACACACCATGTATATATATATATATATATATATATACTTATGTGTGTGTCTCCGTGTTTGTCTCCCCACCATCGCTTGACAACTGATGTTGGTGTGCTTACGTCCCCTTAAACTTAGCAGTTCGGCAAAAGTGACCGATAGAATAAGTACCACGCTTACAAGAATAAGTCCTGGACTTGATCCTTTCGATTAAAAACCCCTTTAACGCTCCAGCTTGGCTATAGTCAAAGGACAGAAATAAGTAAAAGAATAAAAGAATAAAAAATATATGCATACGTACATGTACATGCACGGAAATACAAATAGACATATACACGCACCACTATATAACACGTTCGAGCATATGATGCGTATATTTGGACATACACAGATATAAGGATGGACACTCGTACGAACATATATATATCTATGTGCGCAAGGACCATACAAATGAAGTTACGTTAAATAATAAGGTGTTAATTAGGTTTATGTGAGAGTAAAACTTTATAATATTAATGAAAGATGAGTAATATATAAAAACGTGAAATAAAATGTATATAACAAAATCGAATGTAACGTGATGAAAATCATATGTAAACATGTAACAAATGTATGCGCATCTGTGTGTATGTCTGTGTGTGTGTGTGAATATGTATGCCTGTATCTAGAAAGGTAGATTTAGATAAATAAATATATATTCATAAATACACGCACACGCACATATATATGCTTACATGTAAATATATATATATATATATATATATATATATATACACACACACATATATATATATGCTTATATATAGATATATACATCAGTGTGTATGTACGTATGTATATGTGTATATAAATGCATATACATACATATATATATATGTGTGTATAAACAGACATACACATATGCCAATACATGCACACAAATATATGCATATATATATGCATGTGTATATATGTATGTATGTATGTATGTATATATGTATATACATATATGTATATATGTATATATATCTTTATACATATATGTGCGTAAATATACGCATATACAAACATCAACATACGTATATACATAAACACACAGTCATCCATGCATGTACACAGTACACATACATAGTTAATACATAGAATAGAGCTTATAATAATACTAACAGCAATTAAAAGATTTTCTTATCAGTCAGAAGAGCAGGGGCGTTATCAATTCAATGTTGTAAGCCTCCCCAGACTGGTTAGATTGAAGTGTCTGATACTAATGATCTGAAAGGAAGAAAAAAATCTGTTTTGACTGGTATTATATATATATATATATATATATATATATATATATATATATATACATATATATACACACCATATATATATATATATATATATATATACATATATATACAGACCATATAACCATACAGTTATATATGTAATTATATATACAGTCAGAGACAACATTATGCATTGGCAAGTCAAATACATACACAAACGCATAAACATATATATATATATGTGTGTGTATGTTTGTGTGTACATATATATATATGTATATATATATATATATATATATATATATATATATATATATATATATATATATATATATATATATATATATATATATATAGAGAGAGAGAGAGAGAGAGAGAGAGAGAGAGAGAGAGATACATACATATACATACATACACATATATATATATATGTATATATATATTTATATATATATATATATATATATATATATATATATATATATATATATATATATATATATATATATATATATACGTGTACAGTGTTTTTACCTTTCTTTCATACTGGTGTCAAAATTAGATTTGACGAAAAAATATGCTAAATAATATCTGTTAGATTTGAATAATATTATTTATCTAAAACTAAACTATTGTGAGTCTCCACTCAGATTCAAAATTCTTTAAACTGTTTACTAGGACTCATTATAGAAGTGTCCAAAAACTTTTCTATAGAAAAATCACTTTAACTACTGATGTTGTTCCATAGAGAATTTTATATAATTTTAGATATAATCGATTAAAACTTACAGTTGTTTTGCACATTTTTATGTGTCTATACGATACACTAATAATTCCTGAGTGCTTGTCTGCTGAGATATCCGAGCAGAATGCTTCCAGAAATATGACTTTGGACGCCTGAAGATTGCGAACAGGAAACTCCGAGTAGTGAACAATGCACTTTCACGAATATGTACAATATATATATATATATATATATATATATATATATATATATATATATATATATATACATATATATGCATGTGTGTGTGTGCGTGTGTGTGTATGTTTGAGTGTGTGTGTGTTTGTGTGATTATATAGGTGTGTATATGCCTACCATACCTCATACTTTGAAATTGAAAGGACTATTCAGAAATTGTGATGGACCCGAATTTTCTGATCTGATACTTGATTTAGGTAGAAATTGAATTGCGAATGTTAAGACTAACCTAAATATCAAAAGGTCATTTTATCTGTCGCTGTACCGATTCTCCAAGACCCCTATTCTTTGTCAGTACATTATTTGTGAGAATACATATTGAGTAACGTGTAATTTTCTGCAAGAAATTATAAGGAGGTGTAATGTATCTCTTCTGAATGGTTGTTAAAGAAAATTTTGAACGTTCGACCGGCGAAAAGTGAACAATCTTCTGTGGTTCCACCTCACATACTTCTTTCTCCACAGGCAGTGTAGCACCAATCACTTTTCCCTTCTGTCTCTCCTTGTCTTTTTCTAGTGACGGAGGACATTCCACTCTAATGTGGCCTTTCAGGCCATATTTATAACATCGCGGAATTCTCCCTTCCACTCTGACCTTTAAAATCGTCTCTCCCACTGTAATACTTTCGACCATTTTTTCGATGTCCTCCTCCGCGATTTGCACAGCCATATCAAGGGTTTGTCCCTTCCAGTTCCTATGAGGTATTCTAGTAGCCTGTAGGACCACCACCTTCTCCTCCATTCCAAGTAGTATAGCAGCCACCAGCCAGGCTTCATCCACATCTGGAGGTATTTCCTCCACCCTAACCCTGCAAGCACGTCTCCCAAGGTATACGGGTAGAAGAACTACCTCATTCATTTTCAGCGGTGTTGCCGATTGCAGCCTGGTGGTAGCTACCTTTTCGAACTGCACCTCTATCGTTCCAAATCTAATACTTCTGCCTAAGTACGAAATCCCTTGCCAGACTGGTCTTAATACCTTTTCTATCTGTACCGTTGACATGTTCTCAATTTTTCCATCTGCCACCGAGTACGTCCTATAAACTACCTTTCTTTCCACTGTTTTCTTTAAGACTTCTTGGCGGGGGGGGGGGGGACACCTTCACTACGTTCCCCTCACTTTTCAGCGTTCCCTTTTACTTGCTTGCGTATTCCAGCCATAAGTCTTCGTACTTTACTTCCGTCGCTGCAGCATAACTTCTATTTTCCATAGCTTTGTCTATTTTCTTCAGGCACTCTACCATTTCTTCCTCAGACGACACAGAGTCCGAAGGAGGGAAGCTTTCCACGTTTGATACAGAACAACTCCTCACTCGACACCCCTCCATTACTCAAGAGGAAAAATGTCGCACAGACAAAAAAAAAAACAAAAAACACGCCTATCTCACATAAATCCAACGAAACAAATCACGTTAAACCGGAAGCAAGCTTCTTAACACATAGCAGCGCCTGCACTAATATATATATATACATATATATATTCCTTATACTAGAATGCTGAATTCTGTTTTAGATATTTTAGAACACTTCACCGTATATCTAGGTTAATACTTCTTAACCTAAAACTTAAGCCGTTTTGTGTCTCGTAACTGGGATTTGTTTCAATGAAATTACCTTGAGAGAATTTATATATACATATTTCCAATCCGTGTTCATTATTGAATAAAACACATCGTACCAAATATATTATGTGTTTTGTCATCGGTCTGTTGAATCAATGTCTGAAAGGAAATTATCATTGACTTGTGTGCCGATGGCTCAGCATGGAGACTAAACTCGTGTCTGGAGCCAGTGAAAGAGTAAAACTATAGGGACAACTAGAAGTACTATTACATATATAGAAGGTAATATTACAGATCAGTCAGATATCAATGAGTATACAAGACAAAGGTCACTGAAAACATTGGGAAAACCAGGAGAAAAAGAATTTGCTGCTTGTATAATGTATCCCGTTATATGGTCGTCGTTGTTCTCGTTTATCCCAGGTCAACTTTACTAGAGCAGACCCATAGTTAAATGTATTCAAGACGGAGGTGATCAACTCGTAATTTTTGTCTTCTAGATCTATATTAGCCAGTAACTTTGATCATTTATGTGTTTCAGTGATTGGACTGCTGCCATTCTAGGACTCCGCCTTGAGAAGTTTAGTTCAACAAATCGATCAAGGCGTCGCCCGGTCCAGGACTCGAAACCACAATCTTACGATCATGATGCTGACACCCTAACCACTAAGCCACGCGCCTCCACACACACACACACACACACACACACACACACACACACACACACACACACACACACACACATATATATATATATATATGTAAAGGGCGTTCACATAGTTTCCATCCACCAAAACCATTCCCAAGGCGTTGGTTGGTTTGGAGCTATAGTAGGAGACAATTGCCCAAGTTGCCAGGCGGCGGTATTGAACCCGAAACCACATTGTTGCAAAGCGAGCTACTTGACCACAGAGCTATGCCTGTGTCTAAGAATGTAACCCTGGAAAGGTTATATACTACTATGTTACTGACGACCGGTTTTTTTAAAGTGGTAGTGTGTGACTTAAGGAAGTTGGTAGCTCGTTGAGGCTCAACGAGACATACTAGTAAGAACATACACAGGTAATTACTTCAACAAAAGGAACCACATCTTATAGCGGAAACAATTTAAGATTCTGTAATGAAAGAAACGTACCAAAGTTACTAGACTGTCTTCTTTATTCCTGCATAAGATCTTGAGTTGTGCTCTTGAAACAGACATTGATAAAGTCATTGCGTGGGAAGCTGATAAGTAATTCTAACTGATAAATTAATTCCAATTTATATCGCAACATTAGAATGACGTCACAATCACATGACATGTCTGCAGATGCTTCAGTATTTAGAGGCTTAATGGAAAATACACGATCACACCATATCAGCTTCGAAACACTTGCTTGCTTGACAAAGGTTCTTTTTGAGGAAAGATTAATCTACGAATAGATGCCATTTGTTGTTATACCAGAATATGCTCCATTATAGATTTTTTTTTTTTACCAGTCTTAGATATAAATTTCACCAGGGTTACATAATTTTAACTGGTTTGTGTGAAATGTTTCTTGGATAAGTATAATAATTGGTAAATATAGATTTTTTTCTAATATTTTCTTAAAGGTTCGTTCATATTTCTTTCATAAGATTTTTTTTATTCTTCACAAACCAAAAGCGTTATGAGTAATTTAATTTTTTATTATTTTTATTTTTTCATATTTTTGGCAGTCAAGTTTAATATCATCTGCAAATATACACTGAACGAAATCAATTAGATTACCTACACAGAGAAAACGCTGACACTAACTTGGCAATGTTCCAAACTCTTTGTAGTGTCTGACGGAAGGAAGGAAGAAACCAAACATTTTATATGAAATATGGTATTCTGTTGTCATAAACTAACATTCACATGAAGAGGAGAAAGAAAAATATTGCAATCACTCAGCACCATTTCATATCTATATGTTACTCCGTACCACTGTACCAGCCATCTAAACTACGTTACATTTTAAACACGCACACACGCGCGCACGCACACACATGCTAAGTACATCCATATATGTTCCTCTATATTAAATCAAAACAAAACCATGAGATTATTACAAAATCTTAAGTATGTCGCAACCTAAGACTTAACACATCAATACGTAATATGTATAAAACGTTGTAACACATAAATGCATATATAGTATACATAATTACTCAATGTGTAAGACAAGGCGGTGAATCGTTGCAGTAATCGGTCCGGCTGTCTGCGGTCTGAGTTCAAATGCTGTCGAGATTAAATTTGTTTCCCATAACTTCGGGATCGATAATTTTATTCATTGGCCATTCCTATTTTTTTAATATATATGAAAGAACTCGTTTGTGTCTAGATCTGGACAGAAATGGGTTCTGACGTGTTTAAATTCCTAAGACATACCATATGTCACCAAAACTTGAGGGCTCCTGACGGGAAAGCAATATATAATATAATATATTATTGGTTCCTACTTCAAAATCGACATTATCAACTTCATTTTCGTCAACGTCAATCGCACATTCGTCATCGTCAGCCTCAGTCTCATTACTGTCAGTCGCGATTACGTTGCCAATCTCGATTTCGTCACCGTCAACATAGATGTCGTCAACATTGCTTAGACTAATATCAATTTATTTATTTATCCATTTATTTGTTTTATGAACAGACATTGACATCAGCTTCCATCTGTCGCGGAATTGTGAAAGAATGTAAACATGAAAATGAAGATAAAGATAAAAATTATCACACCATGCATTACCGTAAATATACACACGTACATTTGGCACATCACATGTAAAGCCATTTACCATATACATATACAATACGTCAAAGACAACAATAAATAATATCAGTTTAGCCTCTTATTCATTATGTCATTATCTCCATTTCTAAACTCTCGTAACATATTCCTAAAATACACAGTTCAATCATTTTCGTTAATCGAAATCAGTTCAATATCGATTCTACCTAGATGTTTTGTCTCTTTCTTGTATCACCTAACTGTCTTGATGTTTTGCGTTCTTGTTCCATTCTGTATTATATATATAGTTGCAGAAAGATTATTTATTGCTAAATATTATAAAAAGATAATATATAGTTCAAAATCCAATTTTTACATATAAAAGATGGAGGTGGAAATAGCACAGACATGTTCTTGATTCTCAGACAGAAATTTCAACTTTTTATTAATTTTTACTGATATTTGATACGATAAGATTCATGGAAACCGGTGATAACTTCTTCATATAATTTTAAAAAGTCATTTTATTAAATTCCTTCTTAAATTGAAATGTCTGAAACTTCCTTCTGTGCTATTTCCACCTCCATCATTCATATGTATATATATATATATATATATATATATATATATATATATATATATATATATACAGACATGCAGGAAGTAAATAGACGCCTTTAATTTTCAAAATCTTTTATTTAAAACGCAAAGCGAACAATTGAAATGTAATCGATATGTAGGACTACATACTTTAGTATTTCATTGACATTCCTTTTGCAGTTTTTAATTCAGAAACTCTTTTTGGCATTGAACTGATGAGTGGTCAGTGCGGAAATAAAACCTCATAGGTATATTTTATCAATAATTATAACAAGGGCTTGGCTTGTGCCTCACTACGATCATTTACGCGGTTAACCGAAGTTTTGATTCATTTCCTTTCTTTTACTAGCCTTTTATGTAGTGTGTTTCTCTCGGAGAACTTATGGCAGTAATAGTGTCTCTTGACGTCTATTTTTCAGTGCGCGGTGAGGCACAAGCCAAGCCCTTGTTATAATCATATATATATATACACCCATATATGTATGTCTGCCTGCAGAACATTGCAAAATATGTCACCTCAGGGTGCAAAGTCATGAATGATTTTGATTATTAGGATTGCCTTAAACCGTTATATCATTATTCTCTCAAACGCTACCATGACCGCTACATCATTTGCGCTATGCAGAGAATATACGACCACGTTCCACACGCCCATACTTCCCATGCAGAATTCAAGCTCACAACATATGAATACACTGCAATACAACTTCGTTTCCTCAACAGGCCCTGTTGTATGTAACATTATCCCAAAGCAAATCTAAGAAGAAAAAGATCCTAGCACCTTGAAACCATACCGAGACAAATTTCTTCAATTGTATTTTAGGCGAATTGTTTTAGACAAACTCGCCGGATACCCCTTTCAGCAGCAACCCGCCAAGGTTTGAACACAGTATCTAGTAGCTCCACACAGCCTTCTGAATTGAGCCTAAGACCTGTTGAAATATGCGTGGTCGAACTCTGGTGTTTGGACACAGTCAGAACGTGCTTTGTCCCTTCCTGCTGGTTGCAACTTTTCAGTCTCCGTTTCAGCTGCCCATGTCATGTGTTGCAACCTTTACAGTGTTCATAGAGCAATGAGCAACAGTCATGAGGTTGGCATTTTGATACTCGGCGCGAATCATCATGATACAAGTAACTGTTTTCTAATATTTAGATGAATTTCAGTCCTCCATGTCAGCTAACCCTTTCTCAACTACATCTTAAAAGTTTATGCTCTCCAATACCGTTGCCTGTTCATCAATATATCCACCTGTTCCTCAAAAAAAATGAGAATAAAGATTTCCAAATTTGCCCGAACACGCAGTATGTTTATACGTGTGTGTGTGTGTTGCGTGTATGTATAATATAAACTAAAAGGGATCTACGAGAAATAAGTGAAAGTGAAGAATGGCTCATACCAATAAATTCTGAATTTAATGAAGTTTCGTGCCTGAGTCAGAGTCATGGAACAAAAGCTTAACGGCAGTTGTAAGGATCTCTAACGGAAGAGGTGGCAATAATATCATGATCGATAATAATTCCAAGGGTGGATTTACATGCTTGTGAAATTGCAGCCTGATCTTTGTTTGCAGGCAAAGGAAAAAAAACAAAAAAAACTATGGACACATGTCTCGGTGTAATTTATGACATCGTCAGCATTGTTACCATTGTACAGTCTTGCAATGCCTGCACATAATGCTTGTTTTTTTTAATGTATTTATATAAAGAAAAGTATTTATAATCTAAGTTAATCCCAGCGAAAAACAGCAAGCTCCTTTTCTTGTAAGTAAAAATACAAACAAAAGCAAAAAGGAAATTACTTGCGGGTATTGATGAGATCATAAATTAGTCTGAGCAGTATATCCATAGTTATTTTCAGTAGTTATCCTTCGCTTACAAACAAAGATCGGACTATACTTTGAACAAGGAAATAAATCCATCGAAAGAATTACTTTTTGATTTGTTGAAATTATCTCTTTCTTTCCTTCTGAGTTATTAACAACTGAGGTTACGTTTTGTCAACCCATTCACATGGGCTTGGTCGGCCTGGGACTATGGGAGAAGACACTTGCATAAGGTGCAACTCAATGAGAATGAACCTGAAACCATGCCTGCTACTCTCTCCCTCACTCTCTCTCTCTCTTTCCCTGTATATATATATATATATATATATATATATATATATATATATATATATATATATATATATATATATATATATATATATATATATATATATATATATATATATATATATATATATATATATATAAATATATATATATATATATATATATATATATATATATATATATATATATATATATATATATGTATCTATATATATATATATATATATATATATATATATATATATATATATATATATATATATACATATATATAAATATATATATATATATATATATATATATATATATATATATATATATATATATATATATATATATATATATATATATATATATATATAAATATATATATATATATATATATATATATATATATATATATATATATATATATATATATATATATTTATATATATGTATATATATATATATATATATATATATATATATATATATATATATAGATACATATATATATATATATATATATATATATATATATATATATATATATATACATATATATATATATATATATATATATACATATATATATATATATATATATATATATATATATATATATATATATATATATATATATATGTATATATATATATATATATATATATGTATATATATATATATATATATATGTATATATATATATATATATATATGTATATATATATATATATATATATGTATATATATATATATATATATATATATATATATATATATATATATATATATATATATATATATACACACATATACATATATATATATGGATTATTATTACCGTTATTAATGGTATTAATAAGGTAATAATAAGGTAGCAAGCAAGTTCACACGGTTATAGGCACAATATAAGGCAAATTTAGATTCAGTAGGATATATAATACCACTTGCAAAAATCAGAGCCAAGGTTCCAAAACCACCATAAACTCACAATAAAGATACACAAGAGCAATGCAAGGAGCATATGAGAAATAGGCTTACCTTTGCGTTGAATACATCAGTTAAGTAATGTATATTTCAATACCAATTGATTTCACGCTCTATATGACCAACATACTCTGGGATTTTCAGTTGAAAATAACATTTTTAACATCTATTTCTAAAATATTCACTACATTAGTTCGTGTGCGTTTAAAGTAAGGAACGCACACGAACTAATGTAGTGAATATTTTAGTAATAGATGTTAAAATGTTATTTTCAACTGAAGATCCCAGAGCATGTTGGTTATACAGTAGGTGTAATCAATTGGTATTGAAATATATATTACTTACTGATGTATTAAACGCAAAGGTAAGCCTATTTCTAATGTGTTCATTGCATTGCTCGTGTGTATCATTATTGTGAGTTTATGGTGGTTTTGGAGTCTTGGTTCCGATTTTAGCAAGTGATATTATATACTCTACTGAGTCTAAATTTGCCTATATATATATATATATATATATATATATATATATATATATATATATATATATACTAGCAGAAATACCCGGCGTTGCCCGGGTTAAAGAGAATAATGAAATCTAAAAACGCCGTCTAGACTACGCATCATCTTTATATATAGAGATGTATATACACACACGCACCCAAACACACGTATATATATGTATATCAATATAAATATATGAAAGTCAATGAAGTTTCGTAAAAGAAGGTGATCATGTACATACTTTCTTGCTGTTGTGATTATAACACCTCGTTGTAAACAATGTTCCTTGTTTTACCTTGTGGAGCATATACAAATATGTTTTTTTTTTTTGCTGCCCACTCTTGAGCAGCCAACATACAGTTGTCCATGTGAGAAGCAGGGCTCTTCCAAGAGAAGACCAGCTACAGACAGTGTTTGACCCTGAGATTTGTTTATGGACATGGCAAAAGTCACACGAAGGGGGAATTGTAGTCTTCTGAATGCAAAAGGAATGTCTGCTCCTGATGGAGTAAGAGGAATTCTTGGAATAAAGACGTCATCCCCTTTTGCACATCCAGAAAGAATGGTAGCCTCGATAACGTGTGACATCATTTTCTAAATAATGCTCATCTGTTATGTTCGGGTTAAAATTTCATCAACATCAAAAATATATGAATTTTCATGGGAGTTATGGCCGTTATGCAAAGAATATAATTTCCAAATTTCATAAAGATCCATTCAGTACTTTTGACGTAGTTTTGGATAAGAAGTATGCATGTATATATGTATATATGTGTACATATTACATGTACATCTACACATATGTATACATATACATGTATGCATATAGATCTCTCTCTCTCTCTATATATATATATATATATATATATATATATATACATATACGTGTACATATACATCTATACGTATACATATACATCTCTCTCTCTCTTTCTCTCTCTATATATCTATACATATACGTGTACATATACATCTATATGTATACATATACATCTCTCTCTCTTTCTCTCTCTCTATATCTATACATATACGTGTACATATACATCTATATGTATACATATACATCTCTCTCTCTCTCTTTCTCTCTCTCTCTTTCTCTCTTTCTCTCTCTCTCTGAAAGTATCTGTCATTACAGTATCGAAATGGTGTACATATACATGTATATATATACATATACATCTCTCTCTCTTTCTGTCTCTCTCTTTCTCTCTCTGTGAAAGTATCTGTCATTACAGTATCGAAATGTGATTGTTTCAGTTAGTGGAATAGTTTCATTTTTAAAGTGAAAGTATTTGACATGAGTGTTTTTGTTTCACTTTTGACACGTAATACTTAAATAGTGGAGGAGATATTATGTTGCCGTGTGCTCGAACTCTGCAAGAAGTTAATAATTTTTTTTGACTAAAACACAACTGGAACCCTAAATAAGGCATGTGTAAAATTTGAATGAAATTGGTTGTGTAGTTCTCGAGTTTTAGGGATTCACACAGACAGACAGACAGACAGACGGACAGACAGACACACATTCTCATTTTTATATATATAGATATATATATATAGATATATATATATAGATATATATATATGTATGTATGTATGTATATACATAACTGGGCCCCACCTGCGAGGTCATGCGCTGTTTATCTTGATATGAGATCACCATGTCGTGCACGTATGGTTGTGATGCATGTGCCTGGTGTACCCTTATCAGACGGGTAGTCATGATGGGTATATTGGGCTTCGTATATTTTACCCCAGTGTCACTTTGATGGCTTGCACTGCTCTCTCACTCAATAATTATAATTATAATAATAATAATAATAATTTTTATTATTATTATTATTATTATTAGTAGTAGTAGTAGTTGTTGTAGTAGTAGTAGTAGTGGTGGGAGTAGTTTCTAACTTTGGCACACGTTTTCATATTTTGAAAGAAGAGCACAGTCGAGTGATTGAAGCTCTATATTGCAATCAAAGAATAGCAAAATTTCTGCTAAATAAGTATTTGTTAATTATTGATCAAACCCTGGATGTAAATAGACATTAATTTAGTTGATTACTTCTACCTAACTCCTCCACCACAACTCCACTCCATCACATCACACGCACTCGCTCGCATACACACACGCGCACATATACGGGTTATCACTACCAAGACCACCACCACCACCACTACCACCACCACAGCTACTTACAGCATCACAATGTTCATGATAGCCAGACACCGACACAGCCACTCACCGTACCATTATCGATGTCATAACTACTACTACTACTACTACTACTACAACCACCACCACCACCACCACCACCACCACCGCCGCTGTGCCCCCACTACGACTACTACAACTACCGCCACCACCACCGCCGCCGCTTTACTCCCACTACGACTATTACTACAACTACCACCACCACCATCGCCGCCGCTTTACGCCCACTACGACTACTACAACTACCACCACCACCACCACTACCTTAATTACTACTACTACTACTACTACTACTACTACTACTACTACTACTACTACTACTACGACGACGACGACGACGACGACGACGACGACGCACCATCATCGCAGACAATTTACAAAACGACCATTCCCACCCTATTCCAACAACCGTCATATTCTCTCATTCACTGTAGGTCATGTAAACTTGTGACGTCAATTTGGACCCTGGCCAGGCCTCAAAGAGAACACACACACACATACATGCGCACACAGACTTACAAATATATTCATGTACATACATGCACACATTAATAAACACACACACACACACACACACATATATATATATATATATATATATATATATATATATATATATATATATATATACATATGTATACATACATGCACTCATAAAACTTGGTGACATGTATATGCACACTGATATTGCACAGACGTAGATCATCTGTTGCGAAGCAGACGACAAATCTCTGTTTTGTAGGTGTTCTATACGGCTTCATGTCGACTAAAGCTTTTTACGCATTATCAGGCTAGCATCTATTCGATTCTTATATTTCATGGCACAATACCATTCCTATGAATGTTGACTGGGTATTGTAGCTGGTCTTGCGTATGGCTTGGTGTCATGGAAGCAGGTTTAACAATGGTGCAGCGATGTGTTACTTTATAGAGAGACTGTTCCAAGCGATTAAAATGACCAACGCCCAGGTCCTTAGACGAGGTTAGACAAACAGAACATCTCTAAACAGCATAAGACGATAAGAGACTAAGTTCATTCGTCACCATATGAGAAGAAATAGCTTTGAGAACTCATTGATAACCAGAAAGCTAAAAAGAAGCTAAGGACGAGACAGACGGGGGAGATAACCCTGGACAACAAAGATCTTGTTACTGGTGTAAAAGCATGTGTTTTAGACTAAATCAAGGATACTGATTCCGAATCCATACTCAGAATTGTTCTAGCATGTCAGGATTTTGAGTTATGCGCATGCGCAAGATTATAACTATACTTTCGGTTAGATATAGGCCATATTATACAATTTTCTAAAATGAAAGTAGTCTTAATTAAAAATTAAAGAAATAACAGCAATAAAACAAACGATGAGAAAGTTTATTATTTAGGTTAGTAATAGATGGCGCTGACGTATTGTGTGCAAGCACCAATTTCTTCAGTTTGTTCTTGGTAACTCTCAGTGTCATTTGCGCTGCTGTCACGAATGGTATGTGTATCTCACGCTCTGCGTGATTACTGTTTTAATTGCGTTCATTGTGTTAGATCATGAATAGGAGCAGCTGTGTGAATCACCCAGACAACTTTTGTTATGTCTGTGGAAAATTTGCTACGCGTTACCAGCAGAAGAACATTTTAACCAAATTAAAAACTGCCTATGAATATTATTTCGGGTGTAAAGTTGGGGGACCAAGACAAGCGGTGGGTACCTCATAAATGCTGCACTATGTGTTACTCAGGACTTACACAGTGGCTGAATGGAAAACGGAAGGGAATGCTTTTTGCTGTACCAATGGTATGGCGTGAGCCAACCAATCATGTCTCTGATTGTTACTTCTGCATGACTAATATTAGTGATTTCTCAAAGAAGACCAAATCAAAAATTATATATGCAGATTGCAAGTCGGCTCTAAACCCGGTCCCACATGACTTCGAGAACCCTGTCCCAGTTCCCCTCTAGCATGCTTCCCTTTTACTTGTTTCAGTCATTCTATGGGGCCATGTTGGAGTACTGCCTTGAAGGGTTTTGTCGAGCAAATCGACCTCAGTACTCATTTAAGGTAAAAATCTCTAGTACTGATTCTATCGTTCTCTTATTGACGAGGCGTCAAGTTTCGTGGATGTAAACAAACAAGAACCGGTTGTCGGGTAGTGGTACAGGATTAACACAATTACACACACACACGCGCATACACACACACACACACACACACACATACACACACACACACACATACATACACACACACACACATGCACGTACACACACGCACACACACAAACACACACTGGCACAGATATACGATGTGGCTTCTTTCAGTCTGTGTCTACCAAATCGACTCACAAGACTTCGATCAGCCCGAGGCTATAGCAGAAAATACTTGTATAAGGCTGAACTCAAAACCATGTTGTTGAGAAGTAAACTTCTTACCACAGGGCTACAGTTGCACCTCAACGCAATACTTCGTCTTCTTAGTATCTTAGTTCCCACCATACATTATATACAAATCATTAACTTCTGTTGTAATATTTTTAGTATAGTTTACAATAAATTCTTCTGTCTGAGGTAAATTTTCTTTAATATTTAACTCGACTTTTCCATTCGTAGATTTGTTTCTTATTTTTTTCAATAAATGATCCATCACTTAGAAATTTTTCCTGATTCAATTAAATCAATCTTTGAAGCAAACATTAACCAATTTTTTCATAATTTTGAATATTGTTCAAAGAAATCATTGTAAATTTCAGTTGTTAATTGATTCTTAGATTATGAAATCTAAATATAATTTCATCAATGGACATTTTGTTTCTAAAACCACGTTTTGCTTTGAAGTCGCTTTTCACCCGAGTAACTGTAGGCAGATACATCCAAAAGAGGAGATTCATTAGAGATCGTGAAAGAAAAGAAAATTCTTCCTTGTTCCTCCTTGTTTATACTTTAAACTTTATGAAATATAATTTTCATTGAAGATCATTATAGCTTACTTGAGACATTGTGATAAAGAAGTAAAACAGCAAAATAGTGAAGACGGAGAGCTTTTTACAATTGAGAAATGGAATTAGTTTAATAATCTTTATATTTCGGGTACAAAGGTCCATCATCTGGAGTAAACAATTAAGAAATGTTAATCTATTTAGATACCGACCGTCGGTACTGTAACGAATAACACTTCTAATCTGTTTACCTCTGAAGATGGGTCTTTGTGCCTGAAATATATAAAATGTATTAAACTTATTCCTTTTCACATTGTAAGAAGGCGCAGGCGTAGCTATGTGGTGAGAAGTTTGCTTTCCACCCATACGGTTCCGAGTTTAATCAATAAGTGAAGGCGCATTGGTTAGAGCGTCGATCTTACGATCGTGAGGGTGTGAGTTCAAATCCCGGACCGGGCTGCGTGTTGTGTTCTTGAGCATGACACTTTATTTCATGTTGCTCCAGTTCACTCAGCTGTAGAAATGAGTTACAACGTCACCGGTGCCAAGCTGTATCGGCCTTTGCCTTTCCTTTGGCCGGTATGCATGGGCGACTGCTGGTCTTCCATAAACAACCTTGCCCGGACTTGTGCCTAGGTGGGTGACTTTCTAGGCGCAATCCCATGGTCAGTGATGAACGAAGGGGGTCTCAGCATATATACAAGGTGGTTCCCCAGCTTGGCTGCAGTCTGATGATTAGAAAAAGTAAAAGATACACACACACACACACACACACACACACACACACACACACACACACACACACACACACACACACACACACACACACACAGAGTTCCGTAAAAGAGAAAGAATAAGTACCAGGCCTTAAGGAAAGTATTCATGTGACTAAAAATTCATCAAGGGAGTGCCCCAGCATGACCGCAGTCCAAAGACTGAAGCAAGTAAAAGCCTGTGAAATGTGGACGTTGAAACTGTGGAACATGCTCAAACCTACTGGAAGGCTCAGAATTCTAATTCAAACAAGGAGAAAAGTTCACAATTAAGACCAACTTTATTTGTGCATTCCAGGATATAATTTATGTTACAGCTTGTTCGAGTTGTGGACACAGCTATATAGGACAGACGAGTATAACAAACGGAGAACCACACTACACAAGGAACTGAATATAACAGAAATAGGCTTATCTTTATGAACTTCTGTAGTTTATATAAGATAAGCGTATTTCTTTTATATTCGTTGCATTCGCCGTGTGCATTTTCATAATAAGAAATTTGTGGTTTTAGAGCGATAGCTCTGTTTATAGTAAGTGATATTTTAATACCGTACTAAATTTATTTATATTTTTATCTATACAGGTATTGATAATGGTAATAATAACTTATTTAATTTTATATGATTGACCATGCTTTACCATGATTGGCCGCTAAATCCACAAGTTGTTTTTAATTCTTTCTCTGTTTATTTTATCGTGTTCCTTTCTGTTGAAGAGCGTAGGCCCGAAACGTAAGAGACTTTCTCATCTTCCTTAGTGTCAAACTAATACACTTGCTTGTTGTTTATATACTTGTCTTCGTCTTTTGCTTTCTGTAAATTTCAACTATATATACATATGTATATATATATATATATATATGTATGTGTGTGTGTGTGTGTGTGTGTGTGTGTGTGTGTGTATATATATATATATATATATATATATATATATATATATATATATATAGCTATGTACTAACTTTCTACGTTCACGGAGTGGCGCATAGGGGCGGGGAAGAAGAGAATCGAAATAGGGCGTAGAACAAAGACTGTTGTGAAACACTGGTTTATTTTCTTTTTTGCTTTTGTTATTTGTTTTTTGTTGTTTTTTTTTAAAAAGAGCATTTGATAATGTCGTAGGGCCACTATGATTGAAAATAAGCAACGAGACGAACGTGGCTTGACTGTGCCTGGTCAGAGAGTTTTGCATAATAATGGTCGACTTCAACAACAACAACAACAGCTACTACTACTACTACTACTACTACACACAAAAGCAACAATGACAATAACTCGAAAATGTACAGCAAGGCCATCTTAAGTGAACGGAACGTGCTAGATGAGGAAATAGAAGTATGTGAAACTCTGATGTTGAAATATTCCGGAGACAAACTTCTTGTTAATGAAAGGTCTTTTTCCTGGACATGAAACTTGATTCATGGATTCAACTTGTTGGAAATTTGCCTCTCGTCTGCTCTTAATCAAATATTTGTAATATTGATTCCTAACATTGGCGGGAGGCCATACATTTTTATGGGGAGGAAAAGATCAATTATATTGATCCCTGTACTCCACAACGGCGAGGACCGTCCTCGTTGTTATGATCCTCCTCATCTCCGCCAATACAACTGCCACTGTCATCATCACCATCGCCTGCACCAACACCAACACCAACACCAGCAGCAGCACCACCATCACCACCACCAAGACACCCATCACCACCAAGACACACACCACCACCAAGACACCCACCATCACCAAGACACCCACCACCACCAAGACACCCACCACCACCACCATAACCACCACCACCGCCGCCGCCGCTGCCGCCGCTACCGCCGCTACCGCCGCTACCGCCGCTACCGCCGCTACCGCCGCTGCCGCCGCTGCCGCCGCTGCCGCCGCTGCCGCCGCTGCCGCCGCCGCCGCTGCCACCGTCGCCACCACCACTGCCGCTACCGCCGCACCCGCTATCGCCGCCGCTTCTATCATCGCCGCTACCGCCGCCGCAACCGTCAACACCACTCTCCCCCCTACAGTTTTCGCCGCTGCCAACACCACCACCACCACCACCACCACCTCCGCCGCCGCCGCCGCCACACCACTACCATCAACATCACCGACATCACTATCAATCTCATTATCCCTCAACAAGCCTCCTGTTACCAGCAACAATACCCGTTTTACCATCACTACCCGGCCCTTTATGTGCTTTTAATCTCGTACACTCCGTTACAAGCATTCAAACTAGGTCTTTGCTCTGAAATGAATTTTCGATTCCTTTTTTTTTTTCTCTATTTTATAAAAGTCACGGACGGTCACGAAAGACCCATGAAAAGTCAAGGATGTTGCCTTTCCTTTTGTGACTATGTTCTTCCCTCCATAAAAGCAAGCTGCTATTTTATTTTGTCCGCGGTGGAAAGATGAAAGGAAAAGTCGACTATAGTTCAGTCCCACTGCGTGGCACATTGGGCGAGTATCTTCTAGTATAGCCTCAGGCCGACCAACGCCTTGTGAATGGATTTGACAGATGGAAACTGAAAAGAGACCGTCATGTATATATATATATATATATATATATGTGTGTGTGTGTGTGTGTGTGTGTGTGTGTGTGTGTGTGTGTGTGTGTGTGTGTGTGTGTGTGTGTGTGTGTGTGAGTAAAAATAAATACAAAAAAGGGTTTTGTATGATCGTGTATAGAGGAATATATTATTTTATCTAAAAGAGTTCCAACTCTGTCAGTTTTTTATGTTTTATTTATATTCTTGTAAAATTAATGTGGGATATAGAATATGGAATATATAATATATAATATAAAAATGGATGGTACAATGAAATGAAGTATTGAATGTCTTATTGAATATATGGAATATGTCTTATTGAATAGATGAAATATTGAGTGTTCAATATAAAGGATTAAATATATAAAGGCGAATACGTATTTTCAATACCTTTTGGTATTTCATCATGGCCGGTATCTGACAGACTGTAACACATAAGTAGTGCCTCGATTTTCGAACAACTCACGCAGAATCTCCCCGAGAACAACGTTATAGGTACACATGTCTTGCACGTTAATTTCACGAGCAGGCTGCAAACTTGTCACGAAAGCTGTTACTCAGAGTTTCACGTTTCCATTCGTAGGGCAGTTGTGATGAAAGCTATGTATATCATCTATCTGTATATATGTATATACATCTGCGGGACCTTCACATTATAGGAGTAGATGTTTTCAAGAACCAACCTGGTCTCTTGTAACCCAAGGTCCCAGATGAACCTAAATCATTGAAAGAAGCTCAAAAGAGGGCAGCCGTTTCGGACTCCCTCCCTCATCAAAAGCCAGTCGCATGAGAGTGGCCATTAAAAAGGCGATTACACTGATGGTGCACCAGCCTTGCCACAGCCTTTGGGCTGAAACGTATAAAAGAATATACATATACAATGAGCCTCTACATAGTCTCTGCGTGCCGCATTTTCTCTCAAAGCTTTGGTCAGCCCAGCGCTATACTCTTTTACTCTTTTACTTGTTTCAGTCATTTGACTGCGGCCATGCTGGAGCACCGCCTTTAGTCGAGCAAATCGACCCCAGGACTTATTCTTTGGAAGCCTAGTACTTAGTCAATCGGTCTTTTTTGCCGAACCGCTAAGTGACGGGGACATAAACACACCAGCATCGGTTGTCAAGCAATGCTACGGAGGACACACAAACACACACACACACACACACACACACACACATATATATATATATATATATACATATATACGACGGGCTTCGTTTTGTTTCCGTTTGCCAAATCCACTCACAAGGCTTTGGTCGGCCCGAGGCTATAATAGAAGACACTTGCCCAAGGTGCCACGCAGTGGGACTGAACCCGGAACGATGTCGTTGGTAACCAAGCTACTTACCACACAGCCACTCCAGCACCTTAGTAGAAAAAATTTGCATATGTTACCGTACAGTGGGATTGAACTCGAAACCACGTGGTTGCAAGGCGATCCACTTAACCACATAGCCAACCTCGCATTAGTTTTTAAAGTTATTCTAACAGAAAATAAAACGAAAAATAAAACAAAAAAAAAACAGAAAAAAAAGGAGCGAAGAGAAGATAAATACCCGTCTTCCCTGGATTTTTCTTTGTGTATTAAAATCCACGGCGACATCTGGTGGCCGTTTTAATTCGTCTAATTGAAGTATTTCTTTTTAACACGTTCGCTTTACTCTCTCATCTCTCCCTTTCTCTTCTCATTACTCTCCTTCTAACCCTCTTTCTTCCCCCCTTTTTTTTCCGATCCTTATTTAACACATGCGCTTAATGAGACATCCACAAAAGAAAGGGGCGATAGGGGCATTAGATATGTATGTGTGTATGTATGTGTATGTATGTGTATCTCTGTGTATTTTTGTATGTGGCTGTCTGAGTGTGTGCCTGTCTATTGCTGTATGAGTATTTTCATGTACATATGTGTATATGTGTATGTATGTGTGTATATGTATATGTGCATATGTGTGTATATATGTGTATTTGTGTATATATGTGTGTATATATGAGTGTATATATGTTTGTATATATGTGTATATGTGTGTGTATGTGCGTATATGTATATGTGCATATGTGTGTATATATGTGTATTTGTGTATATATGTGTGTATATATGAGTGTATATATGTTTGTATATATATGTATATGTGTGTGTATGTGTGTATATGTATATGTGCATATGTGTGTATATATGTGTATTTGTGTATATATGTGTGTATATATGAGTGTATATATGTGTATATGTGTGTGTATGTGCGTATATGTATATGTGCATATGTGTGTATATATGTGTATTTTTGTATATATGTCTGTATATATGTGTGTATATATGTGTGTATATATATGTGTGTATATATGTGTATAAGTGTGTGTATGTGTGTATATGTATACGTGCATATGTGTGAATATATGTGTATTTGTGTATATATGTGTGTATATATGTGTGTATATATGTGTGTATATATGTGTGTATATATGTGTGCATATATGTGCGTATATATGTGTGTATATATGTGTATATGTGTATATATGTGTATATATGTATGTGTGGATATGTGTAAATTTGTATATGTGTGCATATATGTGTACAAGTATATGTGCATATGTGTATATATGTATATCCTTGCATGTGTGTATATGTGTATTTATATGTGCGTGTATGTAAGTGCATGTTTGTATGTGTGCACATGCCTGTTTGTTTGTGCGTGTGCGTGTATACCTGAATATGCGTATCTGGGGGCGTGTGTATGTTGGTGAAATTGTGTATGTGTCAATGATTGTGTATTTGTGTGTGTTTGAGGGTGTGCATGCGTGTGTGTGTGTGTGTAAATGTGTATATGTATGTGTTTGAGAGTGTGTCTCTGTGTATGTGCGAGCGTGTGCGTGTGTGCGTTTGTGCATGTGTGTGTATGTAAAAGTGTATATGTATGCGTTTGAGCGTGTGTGCGTGTGTGTGTGTGTAAATGTGTATACGTATGTGTTTGAGAGTGTGTCTGTGTGTACGTGAACGTGTGTATGTGCGTTTGTGCATGTGTGTGTATGTAAAGTGTATATGTATTGCGTTTGAGTGTATGTGTGTGTGTGTAAATGTGTATATGTATGCGCTTGAGAGTGTGTCTGTGCGCGTGCGCGCATGTTTGATAGTATGCATGTGTGTGTGTTTATGTTTGTGTTGTGTGGCTGCATGTGTGGGTATTTGTATACGCGGGTGCGTATGTTGGAGTACGTGTGTGGGTGGCTTGCCTCAGGTAAGACCCGATATATGGTGTCATGGGGTGCAATTCTCAAGGGATGAAGCGGAATGCCGGGTGTGGTGTGGGGTGGAGTGGTGGAACAGGGTGGATGAGTGGATGGGTGGATGTTGGCTGTGAGGTGACGAGGATGGTTTTTAATTTGCCTAATTTCTCTTTTTTTTCACGAAACCATCATTACAACCTCTTCCTCCTCTTCTACTTTTTTTCTTCTTTTTCTTCTTCTTTTTCTTCCGTTTCTTCTTCTTTTTCTTCTTTTCTTCTTCTTCTTCTTCTTCTTCTTCTTCTTCTTCTCCTCCTCCTCCTCCTCCTTCTTCTTCTTCTTCTTCTTCTTCTTCTCTCTTGTCATCTTCGCCCTCATCCTCTTCTTCATTCTCCTCCCTCCACTCCACTTTTTCTCTTCTTTCTTTCTTTCTTTCTTTCCTTCTTTCTTTCTTTCTTTCTTTCTTTCTTTCTTTCTTTCTTTCGTTCGTTCTTTCTTTCTTTCTTTCTTTCTTTCTTTCTTTCTTTCTTTTTTTCTTTCTTTCTTTCTTTCTTTCTTTCTTTCTTTCTTTCTTTCTTTCTTTCTTTCTTTCTTATTCTCCTTCCACTTCTCCCCTCTTCTCTTCAACCTCCTCTTGTACTCCTTCATCCTCCCCTCCTCTTTCTACTCCTCCTTCCACCGCCTCTCCTCCTTCTTACTCCTTCCACTTCCTCTAGTACTTCTGTCTTTGCTGCTGCTGATCTACTACTACTACTACTACTACCACCACTACCGTCACCACCACCACCACCACCACCACCACCACCACCACCGCCACCGCCACCGCCATTTACATCAGTCGCAAACAAAACACTCTTATCCATGTTATCACTACCATCACCATCACCGCCACCACTACCACCACCACCACTACCCCTACTACCACCCCTACAACCACCACCACCACCATCATCGCTACTTCACAACCACTACCTCCACCACTACCACAACTACCACCACGTCACATCACAACCAGTACCTCCACCACCACCACCACAACCACCACTACCACAACCACCATTACCACCGACATCATCACCACTACCACCACCACCACCACCACCACCACCACCGACATCACAACCACTACCATCACCACCACCGCTACCACGACCACAACCACCACCACCAGCATCATTACATCATAACCACTACCACAACCATCATTACACCATACCACCACCACCACTTCTACTACCGCTTCACCCACCATTGTCTCCAACACTAATGCCGCCAGCAGCAAACACAACGTCATCTACAACATATCTCCACCACCCCGCTCTCTGCCGCAACGCTGGGGGTGAGCCATGACGTAATACCTGCTAATGAGGCAAACACCTTGAGGTGATAACAATGATGGAGCGTGAGGAAAATGTTAGGGAGGTGTATGGTCATTGATGTGGGTATAGGAGAGGATGCCTGGAAGGTATGCTGATGGTATTTTGATGGTAAGACTGTGGTTTTCGGCTTAGGTGAGGTAATCGATTGGGGTATGTACCAGGTAACCAGTTATTTCAAATGATTAATTTTATTATTATTATTATTATTATTCAGTAGTTTTATTTTTATAACGTGCTTTCACTTCACTACCGAGCGCAGCTCTGTGCGCCTTGGGTATGTGCTGTGGTTTGCTGTGGTGCTCTTATGTTTACTGTATTGAAAGTGTTTTGCGTAGAATGTGTGCAGTACCCAGTAGTGCAATTTTCTGTATGTTATATATATTTGTAAGTCCTGGTGTTTTTGTTATGTATTTGTCTGAATATTTTTTTATTATACCTAAGGCACCTACTATGATAGGAATTGTTTCTGTTTTTAGATTCCACATTCGAGTTATCTCTATTTCCAGGTCTTTGTATTTTGAAAGTTTTTCCATTTCTTTTAGAGAAACGTTGTCATCTGCTGGTATTGAAACATCAATTAGAAGGCATTTTTTTCCTTCATGATCTTTGACAACTATATCTGGTCTATTTGCCTTAATTTCTCTATCTGTGTGTATTGGCATATCCCAGAGTATGGTTGCTTTCTCGTTTTCTGTGACCTTTTCTGGCGTGTGTTTATACCATCTTTTTTCTGTTGCTATTCCATAATGTTGGCATAGCTTCCAGTGTATATAGGTCCCAGCTCTGTCGTGTCTGTGAATATATTCCTTCTTAGCCAGGACTGGGCAGCCAGAGATAATATGATTTATTGTTTCTTGTCGATCTCCACATATTCTACAGTTACTTGTTATATTTCTTTTCATTATGTGTTTTTGGTAATTTCTGGTGGGGAGGCTTTGGTCTTGTGCAGCAATTAAAAATCCTTCAGTCTCTGCTTTGAGTCCTGAGCTTCTCAGCCATTGCTGGGATTTTTCTCTGTCTATTTCTTTCGCATTTAGTTTAGCCCAGTATTTACCATGTAGGGGCTTTTCTTGCCATCGTTTTATCATGGTCCGTTGCTGTTCTAGTTTTAGTTTGGATTTCATTTGTTTTATAGCTTTTGTTGTTTCTTCTTCTTCTTCTTCGTATTTGTTAGGTAGATTGATTTCTTGTTTGTATTTGTCAGCTTCCTTAAATACTGAAAACAGTTTTTTGTTTTGCTCGTGTTTTGTGGCTATTTGTATTAGTTTCCCTTGCTTCTGGAGTAGGTATTTTTGCAGTCCTATGGTGGTTATTTTATAATAGTTTTCTAGCTGTATAAGACCCCTGCCACCTTCTGTGCGTTGTATATATAGCCTTTCTATGTCAGATTTTGGGTGGTGCATCCTATATCCTGTCATTATTTTTCTTGTTTTCCTGTCTATTTTACATAGTTCGTTTAGTGTCCAGTTAAGGATGTTGTAGCTGTAGCTTATAACTGGGACAGCTAAAGTGTTGATACCCATTATCTTGTTTTTAGCATTGAGCTCTGTTTTTAGTATTGATCTAACTCGTCTATAGTACTCTTTCTTTATTTTTTCTTTCATTTGTGTATGTTGTATCCTATCTAGTTCATTGACTCCTAAATACTTATATGGTTGGCTTTCGTCTAGTTCTCTTATTTCATTGGCTTTATCTAGTGTTATATTGCTACTTTTAACTAATTTTCCTCTTTTCAGGGTTGCTTTGGCACATTTTTCTAATCCGAATTTCATTTCTATTTCCTTGGTAAAGCCGTGTACTGTCTGTAGTAGTGTTTCTAGCTCTTTGTCGTTTTTTGCATATAATTTTAGGTCATCCATATATAGAAGGTGGCTGACTGTTTTTCCATAGCATTTGTAACCGCATCCAGTTCTATTTAGCAATTCTGTTAGAGGTGTGAGTGCCAGGCAGAACAGGAGTGGAGAGAGCGTGTCTCCTTGGAATATTCCTCTTCTAATGGGGATGGCTTTCGTTTTCACAAGTCCCTCTTTTGTTTGGAGCTGTAGCACTGTCTGCCATTTGTTCATTGAGTGCTCTATGTATTTTATGATAATTGGTGCCACCTTGTTTATGGCTAGTGTTTCCAGAATCCACGTGTGGGGAACACTGTCGAAAGCCTTTTGGTAGTCCACCCAGGCCATACTGAGGCCTTTCTTCTTTCTGCGGCTGTCTTCAGTTATGGCTTTATTGATCAATAATTGATCTTTACAGCCGTATGAGCCCTTGCAGCATCCCTTCTGCTCTTCTGGAAACAGGTTGTTATTTTCCAGGTGTTTACTCACTCTCTGCGATATTATTGCAGTAAAGGCTTTGTAGATCGTAGGGAGACAGGTTATAGGTCTATAGTTTTGTGGTTTCTCCGTTTCCGTGGATTTGGGGATTAAGATGGTTTTCCCTTTTGTGAGCCATTCAGGCATTGTTTCTGGATCTGCTATTATGTTGTTAAAGTTTTCTGCCAGCTTTTTATGCATTGCTGGCAGGTGTTTTAACCAGAAATTGGGGATCTTGTCGTGTCCAGGTGCTTTCCAGTTGCTTAGTCTTTGCAGTGTCTGGGTGACCTCTTCAGTTGTTATAGGGGCCCAGAGTTGCTCAGGTGCTAAGTTCGTTGTTTTAATGGTCCTTTTTTGGGGTTGTTGCTTCACCGACCATATTTGTTTCCAGAATTTCTCTAGTTCTTCTGCTGTTCGTGCTGAAGTAATGTCTATTTTATTTTTACCCAGTTCTTGGTAGAGTTTTTTGGGGTTGGATTTGAACTGTTTGTTTTGTTCAAAGAAACGTTGGCGTTTCTCATACCGGCGGATCCTCTGTGCTTTGGCAAGGATGTCTTGCTTTAGTTTTTCTTCTTCTTCTTCTTCTTCTTCTTCTTCTTCTTCTTCTTCTTCTTCTTCTTCTTCTTCTTCTTCTTCTTCTTCTTCTTCTTCTTCTTCTTCTTCTTCTTCTTCTTCTTCTTATTATTATTATTATTATTATTATTATTATTTGCATGGTAGGCGCAGGCGTGGCTGTGTGGTAAGAAGTTTGCTTCTCAATTGCATGGTTCCGAGTTCTGTCCCGCTGCGTGACAACTTTTGCAGGCGTCTTGTGTTATAGAGCCTCGGGCCGACCAAAGACTTGCAAGTGTAATTTTTAGAACGAAACTTAAAGAAGCCCGTGGTATATATATATATATATATATATATATATATATATATATATATATTGTTGTTGTTGGCACTCCGACGCTTACGACGTCGAGGGTTCTAGTTGATCCGATGAACGGAACAGCCTACTCGTGAAATCAACGTGCAAGTGGCTGAGCAGATAAGATGTTCAACTTCACTAGAATGTTCCTTGTGCCATTCAGTAACAACTTTGGCTTGTGAATTGGTGCTTTATCATCCTGAAAGATTGAGTTTCCATCCGGAAACAGTTCAGCGACAATAGGATGAATTTGATCAGATAAAATGCTTAAATAGTCTTGACTGTTAATTCTGCCATGAATTCTGCGGATTTCCAAAATATAGCCCCCCCCCCCCCCATCCCCAGATCATCACAGATCCTCCTCCATGTTTAACAGTTGGAAGAAGGCAGTCTGGGTCAAATGCTTCTTTTGGCTGTCTCCACAGGTATACTCGGCCGGTGGACGGAAATAAGGTAACGGATGACTCGTGCGAGAAAATGACATCCCTTCACTGCTCTAGGGACCAATTCTGTAGGTTTTTACTCAACTGAACACTTCGCAACATTTGTCTTTGAAAGTAGTGGTTTTTTGATTGCAGCCCTCCCGTGAAATCCAACTTTGTGCAGCTCCCAGCGAACAGTTTTGTGGAAACTCTGCAGTAATTTTGGGAGCTGTACTTTTGTGGTCCTTTCTAACAATTCGCGTAAGAGTCCGACAGTCCCTATCTGAAAATTTTGATTTTCTTCTGGAATTTTGTTTCGACGAGGAGGTTTTTCCCTCTTTCTCAAAGCCTATCATTACTTTCGAGACAGTACTTCTTTATACACCAAACATTTCGGCTGTTTTCGTTATGCTAGCGCCTGCCATACGGGCACCAACAATTTGACCTCTTTGAAAGTCCGATAGATCTGTCATTTTAATGAATTTTAATTATCTTTTTCTGATGATATCTTAAAAGAATTAATAATTTTAGCAAAACATATTAAGCAACACTAATAATAAACCAAAAAGCATAAAAATAAGCAAGCTCTTGACAGTTTTATAGATATTTCAAAACTATGAAACTACGATGCTGTTTCCATTATTTTGTCCAACCCCTGTGTATATATGTACGCACATACACATATATATATATACATATACATAT
This sequence comes from Octopus bimaculoides, assembly GCF_046866305.1. Classification (NCBI taxonomy): domain Eukaryota; kingdom Metazoa; phylum Mollusca; class Cephalopoda; order Octopoda; family Octopodidae; genus Octopus; species Octopus bimaculoides. The sequence continues at coordinate 16,991,690 of NC_142932.1, read as the reverse complement.
ATATATGTGCATGTGTGTACATGTACTAATATGAATATATATATATATATCGTTATACATAATCTCTCTCTTTCTCTCTCTCTGTAAATATATATATATATATATATATATATATATATATATATATATATATATACGTATATATATAGAGGGAATGTAAGAAACAGCACAGCAACATGAACAACTGTTTCGAATTCTTCGATAAAATGTAGAAATGGCTGCCCATTTTCAAGCCATGCTGGGTTCATTAGGTAGAGAACTTTCAGAAATACTCATCAAAACATTCCTCATTCTCGCTTATTTCCGGTGTCAAGTGTGAGTCAGTGCTCCACCTTCAATAGTAATAATAATAATAATAATGAACTGATAAGTAATTAGCGCCACTAATTCCTCATTTCTTCGCAAGTCAATTGTTGTACGCATTTCTATAATTGCATACCAACAAATATGATTTTGGTGCAAAAGATGAAAGACGCCCACATCGCTAGAAAAGCGTTGCAGGTGCTGATGAAGAAGATTCACGGTGGAAATATTTCTCTATTACTTGTCTAACTGGTGCTCCGTCGGGTACGACGACGAGGGTTTCAGTTGATCCGATCAACGGAAAATCCTGCTCGTGAATTTGAAGTCCGAGTGGCTGAGTACTCTACAAACACGCGTGCTCTTAATGTTGTTCTCAAGGAGATTCAGCGTGACACAGAATGTGACAAAGTCGGCCCTTTCAAATACAGGCACTTCTCTATTTTGGCAGCTGAGTAGACAGGAGCAACGTGAAATAAAGTGAGTTGCTCAAGGACACAACGCATCGCCGAGAATTGAACTCACGATCTTACTATCGTGAGCCAAATACTCTAACCAGTATGCCACGCACCTGTACTATTACTTGTTTAAAACATGTCTGCATGCTATGTGTATTTTACGTGTATGACGACGACAACGATAATAACGACGTCGATGATGATAGTGATGATGGCGATGATAATGATGATTTCGGGATGAACATTATTATTGTGAAGAAAGAAGTGCACCTCGACATCATTTCTAGCGTTATGTTACAGACCTGTTAGATACTATTCTAAACATAGGAATTCCCCCTGTGAGGAGACCG
>NC_142932.1:16973082-16978082 GCF_046866305.1 Octopus bimaculoides | reverse complement strand
CTCTGAGCAGGAGCCAGCCTAAAAGTCCACATGGATTGCTGCTTTTAAACTAGTATGTAATATATTCATATATGTAATATATATATATATATATATATATATATATATATATATATATATATATATATATATATATATATATATATATATATATATATATATATATATATATATACATACAAACACACATACAGACACCCCCCCCACATATATATATATGCATGCATGTATGTATGTATGTATGTGTATATATATATACATATATATATATATGTATGTATATATTATATATACATACTCATAACGTACATATTATATACATACATATACATGGTTCCGGATTCAATCGCACTGCATGGCACCTTGGGCAAGTGTCTTCTGCGATAGCCTCGGGGCGACCAAAGCTTTGTGAGTGGATTTGGTAGACGGAAACTGAAAGAAGCCCGTCGTATATATATATATATATATATATATATATATATATATATATATGTGTGTGTGTGTGTGTGTGTGTGTGTTTGTGTGTGTGTGTTTGTGTATCTGCATTTGTCCCCCACTATCACTTGACAACCGATGCTGGTGTGCTTACGTCCCCGTAAGCTAGCGGTTCGACAAAAGAGACCAATAGAATAAGTACTAGGCTTACAAAGACTAAGGCCTGGGATCGATTTGTTCGACTAAAGGCGGTGCTCCAACATGGCCGCAGTCAAATGACTGAAACAAATAAAAGATTTAAAAAACAAAAAAAAAGAATAGACATTCAGAACGAATACTAGTTTAGGAGTTACACAATGGTATCGAAAGAAATATTTCTCAATTGATTTTTTCCAATTTAATGTACATTCTGAAGTACGTAGCGGGCTAAACTGAGTGGGAAGTTCTACAAAAAAAAAAAAAAAAAAAAAATTAATAGAAAGCGAGAGAGAAAACTAGTTCCCCAAATAATATCAGTAGGAAGTAAGGCATTGATTTGATTTCCTTCTTATCCGAAATTTCTAGAATAACGTGACTACAGCTAAAAAAAGCTTGTTGTTCTCATGTTGAACAATTGTTACATTCCTGTTGAAAGCGTATATCTTTGCCATTTAGTCACAGGAAACAAGAAGGAAATATATGATACACAAAACAGGAGAGATATGTAAACAATGTTTAAAAAAAGTTCGGGCATGTTTTATGCTCAAGGATCTCTTGTATCAATCGAACTCTCTTCCCTGTGTCATTCCTTACTCTCGGAAAGGATTGCTGGATTCCTAGAAACTTCTCAGGGGGTTTGATAATGTACAAAACCCATAATACGTTTTGCAATGCAATTCATTGGTAAGGATAAATCAAAATGTTTTGCTGAACGTAAATGCGTATGTGATATATAAGTGTTTGAATACATACATTGGCAAACATGCATACATATATAAATACACCTACGTAAGAATATATGGAAAAAGACAAGGTTAGCCGTCACTCGCAAGAGAGTACAACTTGCTAGCTTGTACCATGCTTTCTCGAATTGCTTTAGCTGCCGTTGTAGTCACGAACAGATATTCCCCACCGCCCTATCTATTTACGTGTGATACAGAAAAATTGAAGATGTGACAGCTAATAGGAGAGATGTATGAGCACTAGGCTAGTATTCATTTGCAGTAAACTGGAGCGATGAGAACGATTACATTGTAAAAGTGCGGCCTTTGAGCCAATAATATCACGGTCTGACTAGCGGTATTTCGTCTGTTTTCATGCTCTGAGTTCAAATTCTGCCGAGGTCGACTTTGTCTTTCATCCTTTCGGAGTCGATAAATTAAGTACCAGCTGCGTTCTGGTGTCGATCTAATTAACTGGCCGCCTCCCTCGAAATTTCGACCCTTGTGCCTAGAGTAGAAATGAATACCATGATCTGACTCTGTGAAATCTCCGAAGAAGTAGGCGTCTGTAAAAGTACGAAGATACATGTGTATGCATGCATGCGTGTGTGTGTGTGTGTCGGGTACACAATCAAGAGGTAGTGAGTTCGATTCCTGGACTGGGATGTATGTTGTGTTCTTGAACAAGACACTTTATTTCACCTTGCTCCAGTTCACTCAGCAGTCGAAATGAGTTGTGACGTCACTGGTACCAAGTTGCATCAGCCTTTACCCTTCAGTTGAATAACATCGGTGGCGTGGAGAGGGAAGGCAGGTATGCACGGGCGACTGCTGGTCTCCGATAAACAACCTTGCCCGGACTTGTGCCTTGGAGGGGAACTTTCTAGGTGCAACCCTTTGGTCATTCATGACCAAAGCAGGGTCTTTACTGTATATATTTGTATATATATGTATATATATATATATATGTTTGAATGTATGTGTATTTCTTTATGCTATTTGTTGTCGGGGATGCTGTGGAGGCGTAATGGCCCAGTGGTTAGGGCAGCGGACTCGCGGTCATAGGATCGCTGTTTCGATTCCCAGACCGGGCGTTTTGAGTGTTTATTGAGCGAAAAGAACCTAAAGCTCCACGAGGCTCCGGCAGGGGATGGTGATAAACCCTGCTGTACTCTTTCACCACAACTTTTTCTCACTCTTACTTCCTGTTTCTGTTGTGCCTGTAATTGAAAGGATCAGCATTGTCACACTGTGTCACGCTGAATATCCTCGAGAACTACGTTAAGGGTACACGTGTCTGTGGAGTGCTCAGCCACTTGCACGTTAATTTCACGAGCAGGCTGTTCCGTTGATCGGAACAACAGGAACCCTCGCCATCGTAAGCGACGGAGTGCCAACAACAACAACATGTCGGGGATGCCCATGGTGGGCTGACGAGTAAGTAATATACATGTATGGCCGATATAACAGCTTGAGTTGTGAATATTACATTTGCTTCCTTTGCAATCGAATTATAAATCACATTTAATTATTAATAACTTGATTTTTTATGAATCTTACTATTCTTTTCCTTGTAGTATACTATTTATGCTACACTATGGCTTTATTTTTGTTTTGTGAAATATTTTCCATATTGTATAAACGATTTAATGCTCACAGGGGAGACGGAGAGAATATTTTGAGTTCTTTGAGGCGATCCCAGTAGTGAAGGCCAGTCGTGCTATCTATATTTTTATGGTCAATCCCAAGAGTGCTTCAACTTTCATTGTGGGCAGCAATATCATATGCATGTATGTATGTATGTATGTATGTATGTATGTATGTACATACGTACATACGTACATATTTACATACATACATGATCGTCTGGACATGCAACTATATGCATGAGAATACATACATAAAAAAACCCATACAAATCTTCACATATACATACGTACAAAAATACCCTATTGATGTTGTTGAAATTCCAATGAATGAGCCTTGGATCTAGGTTAGAAACCAGCTCTTTCTCTATTGGCAAGAAATCTTGAAATAAAACTGAATAATGACATACATACATCAGGGTATCGATGTTGTTATACATCACTAGTAACAATGCGCTTTGTATAGTTTTAGCTTTCGAATGACACCAACCCGCTGACTAGACGAGTAGGCTTACTTACAAAGATAAAAAAAACAGCACTCTGTCATTTACCACGACGTGTGTTCCACTTGATTCGATCAACAGAAGAGCCTGCTCATAAAATTAGTGTGAATGTAGCTGAGTACCCGTCACACTCGCGTACCCTTAACGTAGTTCCTTCAGAGATCCAGCTTGATACAGAATATGACATGGTTGGCCCATTCAACAACAGTTCATTTTTGCCATTTGAGTGGACTGGAGGATCATGAAATAAAGTCTCTTGTTTAAGGACACAACGCATCGTCAGGAAACGAACTCACAACCATGAGGCCGTGAGCCGAATACGCTAAGCACTAGGATACACGCCTTCTCTACATACACACCCATGCATAACACACACATACGTACGTACATACATACATACATACATACATACATATATATACATGCATATATATATATACATACGAGATAGAGAAGAGAAACTGTGCACAGCTATATATATATATATATATATATATATATATATATATATATATATATTGATAGATATATAGATAGATAAACAGACTGCTAGACAAGGATAATTGAGCCCATACATATAAATGTATATATTAAAACATTTGCATACGTGTATGCGTGACTGTCAGAGTGTATATGTGTGACATACATATGTATGTGTGCACCTGTGTGCGTGCAAATGTGCTTATTGGTGTGTGTGTGTATGCGTGTGTGCTTGTACTACTCTAGCTTGTGCGTGCGTATACATATGTATATATATAAATATGAATACACTTACATTTACATAGCACACACACACACACACACACACACACACACACACACAAACACACACACACACACACACACATATATATATATATATTGTTGTATTTGGGGATGGTCATGTTGCCAGTTTAGCATGTATGTATGAATGTACATATGCATCCATATATTCATATACACACACACACGCGCTCACACACACACGCACTCACACACACACGCGCTCACACACACGCACAAAACATACATACATACATACATACATACATACATACATGTATGTTTATATATACACACATACACATATATCTCACCGTATAGATAACCAGGCACCAACTAGCTGTTCTTTCCCTCCCAACTCCCATCACCACCCAGTCTCCCAGTCACACCTTTGCTATAATTCACTTTCCCACCTCAATGCCTGCCCCTGCCACATCACATCTCCGCTCCGCATAAACAACTGACGCACGTGCTCTAACCCGTCGTTTCGTAGAGGGTCGTGCCGCAGCCTCACCTACACGCCCTCGCGTGCCTTTCGACTTGCCTTTGCCATTCATCTGCTCAACACACGTCCGCCTCCGCCACCACAACACCAAATTTCTTTCAGTTTCCTATTCATTTTCATCTTTTTCTTCTTCTTTCACCAAAACCACCGCCACCACCACCACCACCACCACCACAACCACTACTACCACCACCACTACTACTACTACTACTACTACTACTACTACCAC
>NC_142932.1:16960582-16968082 GCF_046866305.1 Octopus bimaculoides | reverse complement strand
CAACCGATGTTAGTGAGTTTGTGTTCTCGTAACATAGCGGTTCAGCAAAGAGACCGATAGACACAGAATATGTCCTGGGGTCGATTTCTTCTACTAAAAGGCGGTGTTTCAGCATGGCCGCAGTTAAATGATTGTGTAAATTTATATGCAACTTTCAGTATAATTTATTATTTGTTATTTAGATCTAAAAATTGCAGTTTTTAGTAGGCTACGAAGGAGGAATTCAGTCTGTAATTGATGAAGCCTAACAACTCAGAAATACTTGAGTGACAGTCCGATGACGTTATTCATCACCCATTTGTGTGATTTCATGCGCAAAACGTATACGGAAAGTTTCCTTTCTGAGACCATTATTGCAGTGAAGATCTTTCCATGTTTGAGTATATTGAAACATTTTAATTATAGATATACACCACTCATTTTAATCATCGTGCCTTTAACTAATACATGTATAAGTTCACGATCAATGCTATAGATTTGTCCCTCAGGGAAATAGAAAAAGTCTAAGGTTATAACATTTCGGATATCGTCCTTATTTGCATAGTAAAAAAAATGGGGAAGAAAAGACCAGAAGAAACTGGAAAAGATGGTAAAAGAAAAGGGAGGAATCAACATTAAAAAAGACAACACCGTGGAAAGAGGCCATATGGATATCGTGTAAATTTTAACCGCTGGCTGACCTGAAGTAAGAGGCAGACTAAATGGATTACTTTTTGACAGAAATCGAAAAGTCAGGACAGGCGTGTCTGTGTGCATGACTCATTGTGTATCGTGTGTTGTGTGCATGTGCAAGTATGTATGTGCAAGTATGTATGTATGTATATATATTTATACGTGTCTTTGTGTGTATTTATACGTATGCACACACGGTAAGCAATCAGGTTTGCGTTGGTTGCGTTCATTAATCGATTAAAATACGCCACTGATTAACTTTTCACTTAGTAATCTGATTTCCTTTAGAGTTTACACATCACTCATGCATTGACTTCTTACATTCAAGAAGAAAATGCCACACGTCTAGAGGGGAGTAGAGGTATATAATCGATGGATTCGATTTCCTATACAACACTGTAATTTTTTTCCGTTTTTGTTGCTGGTATTGTTGTCCAGAACAATTTCAACCCAGATCGAGCAAAAATTGTTCCAGCCTTGACAATCCCAACATGTTCCTCTTTCTCTCAAAAACCTTTCACCAACTTACACAAATACGTATACGCACGCGCACACACACACACGCGCACACACACACACACACACACACACACACACACACACACACACACACACACACACACATTTTATGATCTCAGAACATAAAGGGCTGTAATTATATAAATAAACATTGATTTCTAATATAGGCATAGTGTCACAATTTTATCGGAAGAAAGAACGGCGGAGGATGATCAATGATATCACCCTGAGTGTTGGACTCTTACATTTCTTAAGCAATCAAAGAAGTGAGATGGTTGTGATGTTAAAGTTGTTGGTTAGAATGTGTTGTTCGTTTGCCCTCTGCATTCCGAGTTCAAACAATGCCGAAGTCAACTTTACATTTCCAGAGTTCTATAATTATAATATCAGTCAAGGGCGGTAATACTGGAGCGATTCTTCTTCCCCCACTCTCTCTCACTCGCTCTCTCTCTCTCTCTCTCTCTCTCTCTCTCTCTCTCTCTCTCTGTTTCTGCTTCTCTCAATACCGCTGCTTCGCTGTCCCTTTCTCTCTTACACACACACATATAGACACACATACACATTCAATCGTACACTTCACATTGAAGTGAAATATAGTCAAGCAATAACCGGTGAGTGCATTTATTGGCTTTATGAATTCTGACTATTCCCAAATATGGCAATATGTGATATATCATTTGTAACAATTCACCGTCGTCGGGCCCTGGACTGAAGAATAGTGCATTTTTTGGAATGAAGACAAATGATTTCATGAAATCTTAAATGGAAAAATGTGTGAGTTGTGTTGAGAGATTTTTTTTATGTGTTGTGTGTAGTATGTGTGTGTGTGTGTATGTGTTTATATATGTGTGTGTCATTGTGTTTGTGTTTCTGCGTGTTTGTGTGTGTGTGTGTGTGCTTGTGTGTGTATGTGAGTATGTTTCTGTGTGTTTGCGTGTGTGTTTGTGTATATGTGTGCACTTGTGTGTGTGTGCGTGCGCGCGCGCTTGTGTTTGTGTTTCTGTATGTTTGCGTGTGTGTGTATGTGTGTGTGTGTGTGTGTGTGCTTGCGTGTGTATGTGTGTGCGCTTGTGTGTGTGTGTGTGTGTGTGTGTGTGCGTGTGTGCTTGTGTTTGTGTTTCTGTGTGTTTGCGTATGTGTGTGTGTGTGCTTGTGTGTGTATGTCAGTGTGTCTGTGTATGTGTGTGTGCTTGTATGTGGGTGTGTGTGAAGAAGAGTGGAAGAGAGCTGTGTGCATTGTACGTGAGCGTTGCGTGTTGTTTATAAAGTGTATTTACTGTGAAAAGTGTGTACTGTGTGCATGTGTGTGTGTGTGTGGTTGTGTCTGTGTGTGCTTGTGTGTGTATGTTGTGTGTGTTGCATGTGCTGTGTGTGTGTATGTGTGTGCATGTGTGCCTGTGTGTGAGTTTATGTGTTGTGTGTATTTGTATGTAGTGTGTGTGTTGTGATTTGTGTGTTGTGTGTGTTGTGTGTGTATGAGAAATATGTGAGGATTTTGTGTTGTGCATGAGCTGTTCGCATATTGCATGTGTAAGTTGTGTATGTTTGCGTGCGTACATGCATGTGTATATGTGTGCGTGTGTGTGTGTGTGTGTGTGTGTGTGTGTTTGTGTATGTGTTGAGTGCGCGTGTTCTGTGTAAAGCATATGTGTTTTATTGTAAGCTATGTGCATTGCGTTCAAACTTCATGTGTTTAGTGATTGAGTTTTGCAAGTTGTTTGTCTGCTGTGTCTCGTGTGTGAGCCTGTGTGCATACGAACTTTTATGTGTGTGTGTGTGTGCGCGCGAGAGTTAAAGGGCAAAAAGTGACCTTGAAAGGAGTGACATGACGTGTCTAAGACATACACACATTCACTCACCTCTCACCTCTTAACTTTCACCTCACCTTCCAAGTCACACTTATATTAAACTGGCTTAAGTTAGAGGAATAACATGGGCGGGTGGTTGAATAAATGGACAACATACACGCACATACGCATACACAGACACAGGCAAATATATACAAATACACACATACACACACACAATCTCTCTCACACACAGTGTACACAATATATACTTGCAACATATATAACCTTTATACAATAGACGCAAAGAATACGTACACACACACATACACATCTCTATCTATCTATCTATCCATCCATCCATCCATCCATCCATCTATCTATCTATCTATCTATCTATCTATCTATCTATCTATCTATCTATCTATCTATCTATCCATGCATGTATTAATATATGTATGTATGTGTGTGTACGTATTGTTTGCGTATTGCATATTGCGTGTGTAGGTATTGTGTAAAAGTTATATATGTTGCTTGTGTGTGTGTGTGTGTGTGTGTGTGTGTGTGTATTTGTGTGTGGATACATGTATTAATATATGTTTAAATGCATATATATGTATGTGTATATATATATTTCTCACTCTCTGTATATTATATATGTGTGTGCGTGCGTGTGTGTGAATATACATATATATACATATATATATATATATATATATATATGTATATTCTAACACACACACACACACATACACACAACGTATAAACATTAAATACTCAGAACACACATAGAGATCACCCATGCCTTGTAAACAACATCCAAAAATAACATACACGCATGCGCACAAGAGGCATACAATATTTACATAACAAACACATACACACAGTCACACACATACACACACACAATTAAAAAAAAAGACACACACAAACACACACAAAGCACATTTATAAATAATCCATAGACGCACTCCTAATACAGCGTACGCACACACACTCACACACACTTACAGAAAGAAATCACACATTTAAAACACAAACAACGTACACACACACACACAAGTCACACATCATACGCACAATACACAAAAACCCACCCACACACACACACATACAAACGCAGGCACACTCATACACACAATAAATGCATAGCACACACAGAAATAACACAAACACATTCCTAACACAACACACACGTATACATACACACCTGTCAGATCTAACATGTAACTGGCAACGCAGACATACACACATACATACGCGCGTACACAAACACACAGACACACGCATATTTACAAGTACTGATACACCAACCTTCACACATACCAATGTGGAACTTTCCAAAAATCAGGAATTCCATAACAATGACGTCATCGCTGCAACAAGATTCTGAATCAGATACTCTTTTACTTGTTTCAGTCATTTGACTGCGGTCATGCTGGAGCACCGCCTTTATTCGAGCAAATCGACCCCAGGACTTATTCTTTGTAAGCCTAGTACTTATTCTATCGAGCTCTTTTGCCGAACCGCTAAGTTACGGGGACGTAAATACACTAGCATCGGTTGTCAAGCGATGTTGGGTGGGACAAACACAGACACAACACACACACACACACACACACACACACACACACACACACACACACACACACACACACACACACATTTGTACATATATACGACGGGCTTCTTTCAGTTTCCGTTTACCAAATCCACTCACAAGGCTTTGGTCGGCCCGAGGCTATAGTAGAAGATACTTGCCCATGGTGCCACATAGTGGCACTGAACCTGTGTGGTAAGCAAGCTACTTACCACACAGCCACAAACTAAGCCGAGGATACGGTTTCGATTTACTTGTTGGAACGCTACGTATTATTTTTCAGTATCAATATGCAATCTCATTGGAAGGCATGAGTATCACAACACGCTCTTCTGGAAAAAATGTTACCTGAGCAGCAGCGCCACCTTCATCCCCAGCACCACCATCACCACTACCATCACCACCACCACAACCATCACCACCGCCACGACCATCACTACCGCCAACACCTTCATGATATGTACCATCACCACCTCAACGCCACCACCACCACCAGCGCCACTATCATCACCACCACCATCACTACCACTACCACCATCACTATCATCACGATCACCACCACCACCACCACCATATCGTCCACAACACCCCCTCAAACGCTTACCACCACGACACATGTCAAATACAACCATTACCATAACAATAGCAATCATCACCATCACCACACCACTACTCCTAGCACTACAACCACCACCACCACCACCACCACCACCAATACCATCACCACTACCGCCACCACCAGCATCAACACCACCACCATAGTCACTGCTACCTCAATCACTATAACCACTACCATCATACTACAATAATCACCACCACTACCACCACTATCACCACCACCACCATTAGTATCAACATCACTATCATCACCGCTGCCACCACCACCACTACCACCAGCACCATCCATACCACTAGACTCTCCCCATCAGCAACAGCATCACCACTGTACCACCACCATCACCACAACCACCACAGCCACCACCACAACCATCATCAGCTTCCCCACATCACCACCACCGCCTCCACCGCCGCCACCACCATCACCTCCACCCCCAGCTTCATCAGCAGTAACAGTACCGCCACCGCCTCTCTGCCGCCATCACCTTTTTTTTTTCCAAATACAGTCATAAAGAGATTGAATTTAATTGGAAAAACATTTGAAATTATTCAAAAGGGGGCGAACAAAACCAAAAAAGAAAGGGTTAGTTAGGGGAGTTGTGATGTAGTTTGGTACGGTGTTGAGAGGTGTTGCCAAGGTGACGTAGCGTTGTAGTATGGCGTATGATGCCGTGTAGTTGCTGCGGTGTAGTACGGGTTCGTTCTCGTTGTTGCAGTTCTTGTTGGTGTTGTTATTTATTATTATTATTATTATTATTGTTCAGTAGTTTTATTTTTATAACGTGCTTTCACTTCACTACCGAGCGCAGCTCTGTGCGCCTTGGGTATGTGCTGTGGTTTGCTGTGGTGCTTTTATGTTTACTGTATTGAAAGTGTTTTGCGTAGAATGTGTGCAGTACCCAGTAGTGCAATTTTCTGTATGTTACATATATTTGTAAGTCCTGGTATTTTTGTTATGTATTTGTCTGAGTATTTTTTAATTATACCTAAGGCACCTACTATGATAGGAATTGTTTCTGTTTTTAGACTCCACATTCGAGTTATCTCTATTTCCAGGTCTTTGTATTTTGAAAGTTTTTCCATTTCTTTTCGAGAAACGTTGTCATCTGCTGGTATTGATACATCAATTAGAAAGCATTTTTTTCCTTCATGATCTTTGACAACTATATCTGGTCTATTTGCCTTAATTTCTCTATCTGTGTGTATTGGCATATCCCAGAGTATGGTTGCTTTCTCGTTTTCTGTGACCTTTTCTGGCGTGTGTTTATACCATCTTTTTTCTGTTGTTATTCCATAGTGTTGGCATAGCTTCCAGTGTATATAGGTCCCAGCTCTGTCGTGTCTGTGAATATATTCCTTCTTAGCCAGGACTGGGCAGCCAGAGATAATATGATTTATTGTTTCTTGTCGATCTCCACATATTCTACAGTTACTTGTTATATTTCTTTTCATTATGTGTTTTTGGTAATTTCTGGTGGGGAGGCTCTGGTCTTGTGCAGCAATTAAAAATCCTTCAGTCTCTGCTTTGAGTCCTGAGCTTCTCAGCCATTGCTGGGATTTTTCTCTGTCTATTTCTTTCGCATTTAGTTTAGCCCAGTATTTACCATGTAGGGGCTTTTCTTGCCATCGTTTTATCATGGTCCGTTGTTGTTCTAGCTTTAGTTTGGATTTCATTTGTTTTATAGCTTTTGTTGTTTCTTCTTCTTCTTCTTCTTCGTATTTGTTAGGTAGATTGATTTCTTGTTTGTATTTGTCAGCTTCCTTAAATACTGAAAACAGTTTTTTTGTTTTGCTCGTGTTTTGTGGCTATTTGTATTAGCTTCCCTTGCTTCTGGAGTAGGTATTTTTGCAGTCCTATGGTGGTTATTTTATAATAGTTTTCTAGCTGTATAAGACCCCTGCCACCTTCTGTGCGTTGTATATATAGCCTTTCTATGTCAGATTTTGGGTGGTGCATCCTATATCCTGTCATTATTTTTCTTGTTTTCCTGTCTATTTTACATAGTTCGTTTAGTGTCCAGTTAAGGATGTTGTAGCTGTAGCTTATAACTGGGACAGCTAAAGTGTTGATACCCATTATCTTGTTTTTAGCATTGAGCTCTGTTTTTAGTATTGATCTAACTCGTCTATAGTACTCTTTCTTTATTTTTTCTTTCATTTGTGTATGTTGTATCCTATCTAGTTCATTGACTCCTAAATACTTATATGGTTGGCTTTCGTCTAGTTCTCTTATTTCATTGGCTTTATCTAGTGTTATATTGCTACTTTTAACTAATTTTCCTCTTTTCAGGGTTGCTTTGGCAC
>NC_142932.1:16950582-16953082 GCF_046866305.1 Octopus bimaculoides | reverse complement strand
TGAGACGCTTTTGGAAAACAATTCGGGTCCGGCTCCAATTCCGGCTTAGAGGCGTTCAGCCGTTATCGCTCAGAGGCAGCCTGGCACCACCGCTCTATTGAGCGAGCGCTCAAACCGTTGCTCTGGTTTCGCGGTTCCTCTCGTACTGGACGGGATAGCCGTAGCCGAGTTGACGTTGCCGCCGCCGCGCACCGAACTTCCGACGCGACTCGGGGCGCTGCGTAAGCGCGATGCATCAGTAGGATAAAACTAACCTGTCTCACGACATATTAACCACCACGCATACTGGATTCACCATGCTTATTAAAACATACATACACAAAAACACGTGCGTACATGCACACGTACACACGCATGCATGTACATACATATATACGCACGCATACAGTTCATATATACGAGGTCCACAATGCTACACGCTCATACACACACACAGACATGCATAATTGACAAAGAATTACTTTTTCTGTTCCTCTTGAACGTGCGACACCACATTTCTTCCTGGATACTACCAGTCATTCGACTACTACTATTTTCAGGAAGACTTCACAGAAAACAACACATTTGCCCCTTTATCTTTATTATCTTCTTTTCTTCTGAGTTACTTGTTTAAGGACAAGCTTACCCTCGAAACCCACCAAATACTTTTAATTTCTGAATTAATTTTTTTAATTGAGCGTCAAAATAATAATTTCACTTTGTTTACTGTTTGTCCTTTTGGTTGATATTTTCATCGTTAACTTCGAACCTCATTAGCGGCAAGCATTGCTTTATAGTTAAGGAGCTCGCTTCGCAACCATGTGATTTTGAGTTCCGTCCTACGCAAGTACTCTGCATAAGTGTCTTCTACTTAAGCTCAGAGTCAACTATCGTGTGAGGGAAAGTGGTAACCGGAAATTGTGTTGAAGAACATGGGATATACAGGGTTGGCCAAAAGTCACCTGACAGTAAATCAAAACCATTTAATTCCAAGATTTATTTATGTTTAGCAACTAAATGAATTTAATAAAAGTATCTGAGTATGAAGCATAATGAAAGTTGTTCAAACCGAAGTCTTTCGTGAGCGACTTCATAATTGGAATGGATAAATAAAATTGAATAGTATTTCTGGAATTTTGATTTACTGTCGGGTAACGTTTGGCCAACCCTGTATGTATATGTGTAATGCATGTGCAAATATGTATATATATATATATATATGTGTGTGTGTGTGTGTGTGTGTGTGTGTGTGTGTGTGCGCGTATGTGTGTGTGTGTGTTTGTGTGTTTGTGTGTGTGCGCGCGCACAAATATTGATTAATGTGTGTGTGCTTACCTTCAGCGCTGGACAAACGGTGTTGGTTTGTTAACACCTTCGTAGCATGGCGGTTCGGTAAAGGAGACTGATACAATAAGTACCAGACTTAAGAATAAGAACATTTTATTCGACTAGGCTCTTCAAAGCGGTGCCTCAGCTTGGCTGTAGTCCAAAGTCTGAAACAAGAATGTGAATAAGAATAACATAACAATATATATAACCGAACACACACACACACACACACACACACACACACACGCGCACACACACAGACGCACACACACACACACACACACACACACACACACACACACATGGTAACGCACTCACACACACACACGTTAACGCACTCACACACACACACGTTAACGCACTCACACACATGCACATATAATTTAAAAGCGTTTAGTCATTCATAAGAACCATATATTCGACAATGAAAATGTTTAGTTATAAAAGCCGAGTTGAAATATTTAAACAAACGCAGACAGATTTCAAGCTATTTCGTTTCGTAACGGAAATTTCAAAGCATTGAAAAGAAAACAGAGAGAATAATAGGCAAATAATGGACTGTATTAAGGAAGATAAAAGGAAGGAGATGTGAGAGAAACGTAAATAAAAGAATCTGAATGGGCGAAAGGAAAATATAAATCGACAGAGAATAATACCACTCCACTTATAAAGTGTTAGGATATCTATAGGATTCAGGTGAGATGGGTTTGAAAAATATCTAGTTTTCTAGCTTTTAGTGTACTTAGTCTTAAAAGGAATGGATTGGAAAATTTAAAGTGAAATAAGTATGTGTAGATGAAGGAAAATAACTTTGAAATTATATTGAAAGCCGTTGATTAATTGCGAAGTTGAGAGCCCCGAAAGCTAACACTGTAGTATTAAAAATATTTAAGTTTATGAATGGTTGACAAAGACATTGGAGAAACATTCTAATCATAGAGATATATAAATATATAAAATGTAAATGGTTTTTAGCGTTTTGGTGATAAGCCAAATTATCAGCTAATAAATGTATTGGGTTATAGGAGGGCTAAAAATATTATTTGATAATTAAGTAAATTGAACACGTTATGGAACTGATGGAAATGAAGAGTAATATTTAAAAAAAAAATTTGTTCCCTATGTGAATGAATGTACTCTAAAGTCGAAGCAGAGATAATATTTTAAAGCGTTCAATACGAAAATAATATAT
>NC_142932.1:16943082-16945582 GCF_046866305.1 Octopus bimaculoides | reverse complement strand
AACAAAAGAAAATCAGGGGACAAATTGTTTAATACCTTATTGGAATTTGGATTTACATGGATTAACATGGAGTTCTAAGCACGGGTTAACCGTTATGCTCTCTTATTCAGAATAGTAATTCTTCAATATATTTAAATTTCATATTCATTTAATTTCATTTCAAATATCAATCCGTCCATCCATTTGCATATTTAACCTTCTAAGCTATTACTCATAATTTTAATATGTTTCTTCATCTTCAGCTATTATTCCATTGTTGTCTTAATTTTTATATAACCTCAGCTTTCTTCTTCTCTCACTAAACCTCCTTTCATAATACTTCACCAGTTCTTCCATCTAAACGTCCGTAATATTTTAATTCCGCCAATTATTTCACTAACATAATCTTCGCACGCAATACTTTTAAAACATGAAGTCGCATTTCCAATATTTATATTATATATACACCAGTAACAATCTGAAGTTATACATTTGCATCTATTATACAATGTATATTTTAAAACATCCATATTGAATTCTTTAACATATTGTTATCCCCAATTCGACTTCGAAAAATGTTTATTTACATAGAAAACATTTTCTTTTAATAATACTTCTTCATAGCTAATCTGGTGCCAAAATCTGAAACCAATATTGCATTTTGATAATGCAGCGAGCTGGCAGAAACGTTAGCACGTCAGGCGCAATGCTTAGCGGTATTTCGTCTGCCGTTACGTTCTGAGTTCAAATTCCGCCGAGGTCGACTTTGCCTTTCATCCTTTCGGGGTCGATAAATTAAGTACCAATTACGCACTGGGGTCGATATAATCGACTTAATCCCTTTGTCTGTCCTTGTTTGTCCCCTCTATGTTTAGCCCCTTGTGGGCAATAAAGAAATAGGTATTTCGTCTGCCGCTACGTTCTGAGTTCAAATTCCGCCGAGGTCAACTTATCCTTTCGGGGTCGATGAAGTAAGCACCAGTTACGCACTGGGGTCGATGTAATCGACTAGCCCCCTTCCCCAAAATATTTTCAAGGCCTTGTGCCAAGAGTAGAAATAATTATCAAATATGAAAGACTTCGTGGTTTGAACACTGCGCTCACAATCTTACGATCGCTGTTTCACTCCTATTTATTACTGTTATTAAAATTTCTACAGTCACCTTCACATTCCATGACTACCATTGGGATCGATCAGGTACCGGAAAAGGATTCTGGATTATTTTTCCGTTTTTTTTTGTTTTTTTTTTAACTTAATTTTTGAGAGCGTTCGAGTTCATTTTTAGTATTCTCGTTTGTGAGAGCAGTCGAGTTTATTTCAGATATTCTCATTTTAAAAACCATCTCTGGCTAACTGTTGAGGGGACGTTGGTGCTACCTTGGTGGAGGTTTGCGCTCTCTGAGTGCACTTATTTATTTACTAATATATTTATCGATCTACATTATCTGATTGCATCTCCGATATATTTGCCTTCCAGTTATACACTACTTAATGTTTTTTTCTCGTTACGTCCCAGAGGGTAATTATGCCAATAATATTATTATTAATAGTCAATTAGTTAATACTTCAGAGGAGTCGCGTGGCTTAGTGGTCAGGGTGTCAGTATCATGATCGTAAGATTGTGGTTTCGATTCCTGGACCGGGCGTCACGTTGTGTTCTTGAGCAAAACACTTCATTTCACGTTGCTCCAATCCACTTAGCTGGCAAAAATGAGCAACGCTGCGATGGACTGGCGTCCCGCCCAGCTGGGGAACACATACGCCATTGAAACCGGGAAACCGGACCCATGAGCCTGGCTAGGCTTTAAAAGGGCGCATTTATTTGTTTTTATTAGTTAATACTTAATCCATTGACTAATCGCTTGTTTAGTCAGTCGCTCGGTCGATCAATCAATCGATCAATCAATCAATCATTCGTTTAATCAATCAGCTGAGGTTGTCAGAGTCCTTACTCTAGCTCGATTTCTTTTATTTAGGCACATGGCCTTTATAAAGTGGGGACACCACAAGGACAGACAAAACAATACATTGGGGGTACATATAAATACATGTCGGATGAATTCTGAATGATTAAAATGCGGATGAAATGGCTTACTCGCCCTTTAAAGCAATCAGTTCCATTTTACTGATTTTAAAATACAGTTTTTTTTACTTTACAGTCTTTTATTTTTTTAACTCAACGAATACTTTACAATATCATCAAAAATTTCAACAGGCGGCAGTTCGTCGTATCTAAACTGCAGTAGGGATACTTCAACTCCTTTTTTTTTATTTTCCAAACAGTTGTATAAATCTCTCCCCTCTTTCTCTCTCCAATAGTACACCTTTCTTACCTTCTTGGTTTCCAATTTTACTGTGATAACATTTTTCATCTTTGTTATCCACTTTTTGATTTCAACACTTCTTTCGTACTCGTTGCTTTAGGTCTGCGGCTGCTTTACCAGTCTGTCTGTCTGTCTGGTTGCCTACCTGTCTGTCTGTCTCCCTACCTGTCTGTCTGTGAGTTTCTTAGTTTACAAA
>NC_142932.1:16920582-16928082 GCF_046866305.1 Octopus bimaculoides | reverse complement strand
ATAGCGAAATCCCGGAATTAATACCGTATTTGATGGCATATAAGATGTACGTTATTTTGCAAACGTTGTTTCAAAAAAAAAAGTGTCTCGGTTCCTATATGTGAAACTGGGTTTCCAATTGGCTAATTTTGTTCCTGACACTCACTACTAAAGACTAATTTTAATCTAGATGGGCTCTTCTCCCTAATCTGTCACCGTGATAATAATAATAATAATAATAATAATAATAATAATAATAATAATAATAATAATACTAATAATAGCTTCAAATTTGGCACAAGGCCAGCAAGTTCGACCCTAATGTTCGACTAGTACTTATTTTATAGACCTCGAAAGGATGAAAGGCAAAGCTGACCCCGGCGGAATTTGAACTCAGAACATAAAGACGGTCGAAATACCGCTAAGCATTTTGCCCAGTATTCTAACGATTCTGCCAACTCGACGCCTTAATGGTAATAATAATCATTTCTACTATAGGCACAAAGTATGAAATTATTGGGAAGAGTGTGAGTCGCTTACATCGAGCCCAGAGCTCGACCGGGACTTATTTTATCGACTCCGAAAGGATGGAAAGCAAAGTCGACCTCAGCGGAATTTGAACTCAGAACGTAAAGATTCTGGCAGCTCGCTACCTTCGTAATAATAATACTAATAATAATAATAATAATAATAATAATAATAATAATAATAATAATAATAATAATAATAGCAACAGAAAAAAGATGGTATAAACACACGCCAGAAAAGGTCACAGAAAACGAGAAAGCAACCATACTCTGGGATATGCCAATACACACAGATAGAGAAATTAAGGCAAATAGACCAGATATAGTTGTCAAAGATCATGAAGGAAGAAAATGCCTTCTAATTGATGTTTCAATACCAGCAGATGACAACGTTTCTCTAAAAGAAATGGAAAAACTTTCAAAATACAAAGACCTGGAAATAGAGATAACTCGAATGTGGAATCTAAAAACAGAAACAATTCCTATCATAGTAGGTGCCTTAGGTATAATAAAAAAATATTCAGACAAATACATAACAAAAACACCAGGACTTACAAATATATATAACATACAGAAAATTGCACTACTGGGTACTGCACACATTCTACGCAAAACACTTTCAATACAGTAAACATAAGAGCACCACAGCAAACCACAGCACATACCCAAGGCGCACAGAGCTGCGCTCGGTAGTGAAGTGAAAGTACGTTATAAAAATAAAACTACTGAATAATAATAATAATAATAATAATAATAATAATAATAATAATAATAATAATAATAATAATAATAATATTTACTTAAACGTTATTATCTATACAATAATATTTTTTACAATATTTAAGGTACTTTTTAATGTACAGTTAGATTTCTTTAGATATTGTATGCTTTAATACATTAAAAACTTTCTCCTTGAATAAACGCTCTGAAATTGCAGTGCATCTAATAGACTTGACTGTCCTTTATGCCATAAAATATTATAAGTAAAAGCACATCACTGCTTAATCTTCTGAATATCAACATAGTGTTCCAGTAAAATACGTGTCTATGATTTAGGTTGCCGAGATTATGTCCAAGTTAACTATGTATTTCAGCTTCTCGAGTTCAGTAAACAAAGAACCAGTTCAAGGCATGAGTGATGTTTTAAGGCGTCGACACAGTGTGCAGTCGTCTGGGGGGTTTCATTGATCTAAGGAACCAATTCTAATCTATGTATGCTGTGGCTTACAGTCAATAAATAAATGATTTGAATTGCCCAGGGGTTCATCATGGTGGAATTTCTTAGAGGATCAGACGAGATGTCTTTGCAGTGTCTACTGCAGTTCCTTCATTTACGACGGCAACACTTGATGCCAAGTTGTGTCAGCCGTTGCTTTTCGCTTGGACAACAGTGAAGACATTGTAAGAAGAAACTTGTTTGCTTGTCCTTATAGAGACTTCTGCTCAAGTTTGAACGTTGGAGAGAAAATTTTCAGGTTCAGATCTATATTTAGTCTCTCATAACTTAAAGAGTCTCTGGTTTGATCTGGATGGCATTTGAAACAAATTTGAATTGGCAGTATTTATGGTTTTCTATCAGTGTTAACAGATATTTTTTATAAAATTTGCCAAAAAGAATTTCAAAAATTAACAGTTAAAATGTAGTCTAAATTAAAAATATAGTTAGTAAAGTATGCATTTATCTCTCCACCTCTCTCTCTCCATATATGAATATGTATGTATGTATGTATGTATGTATGTATAGATACTCACACACACACACACACATATATATATATACCTACACAGACGCACTCACAGACACAGACACACAGACACACAGACAAACACACACACACACACACACACACACACACACACACACACACACACACACACACACACAAGGATTGTATCTAGGTCGGTTCTAATTTGCTTTGATGATAATTTAATAGAATCATTTAATAGGATTCTTACCATTAAAAATTAAGTTTGAAGCCATTAAGAAATGCGCTCTATTCTTACTTGATTGCTTCTTCATTTTTGTGGATGCGTCAGTCATATTTTAACATGGCTTCTTATCAGTAAATGTTTTGTTCGTAAGAGATTACCAGTTTTGACACTGATAAGATTAGATCCAGCGCCAAAGTAGTCCCCAGTTCTGTTTCGATGGAGGCTACGCTTTGAACACATGCTTTCAACCGTACCATGGTTTTGTATATAGTCAGCTCATATCCTGACAAATTTGGCAATCTAGTTCATCAGTTTAAACGTAAGTGTTGCAGCTCGGTACCAAAATGGAAATAGAGTTTTGAAATTATTGAGACATATTCGAAAAGACTGACTGACATCTTCCAACAACTTTCGGTTCAGTTTGTTATATTTCTCCTTTTCTCTTTTCTCTTTTACTTGTTTCAATCATTTGACTGCAGCCATGTCGGAGCACCGCCTTTAGTCGAGCAAATCGACCCCAGGACTTATTCTTTGGAAGCCTAGTACTTATTCTATCGGTCTCTTTTGCCGAACCGCTAAGTTACGGGGACGTAAATACACCAGCATCGGTTGTCAAGCGATGTTCGGGGGACAAACACAGACACACAAACATATATACACATATACATACATATATACATATATACGACGGGTATCTTTCAGTTTCCGTCTACCAAATCCACTCACAAGGCTTTGGTCGGTCTGAGGCTATAGTTAAAGACACTTGCCTAAGGTGCCACGCAGTGGGAATGAACCCGGAACTATGTGGTTGGTAAGCAAGCTACTTACCACACAGCCACTAAATGATATGCCTTTATTTCAGCACGTAAACATAAATTGATTAAAAGGAAGAAAAAAAGGTTAAAAGATTAAATTATCGAAAAATTACGGCGATCTTTCACATAAGAAAAATATAAGTGAAATCAGAAATCAACCACCGAAACAGTAACACTAAAATTCCTTCAACAAGAAAACAACGAAAAAGAAAAAGAGAACTAAGCAACGAAAGAAAGAGTAAGGTGTAGGGAGTAACAAGCTTTATGCCCCAATTCGAATCCTGTGTTCAGCTTCACCCCGCGGATATAATAGCAAAGGCATTGCCGCGGAGAAAGGCCAGTGATACTGCAACAGTCACCCGACCTTGCGGAGCTCATTTCTCAGGTGGACAATTTTCATTCTGAATTTACGGAGGAAATCATAAGTGCGGGGTCCGAAAACACCTGATATTTCTTTATTATATCAGCATAGCTCAGTGGTTAGAGCGTCGAGCTTACGATCGTGAGGTTGTGAGTTCGAATCTCGGACCGGGCTACGTGTTGTGTTCTTGAGCAAGAGACTTTATATCACGTTGCTCCAGTTCACTCAGCTGTAGAAATGAGTTGCGACGTCTCAGGTGCTAAGCTGTATCGGCCCCTTTGCCTTTCCCTTGGATAACATCGGTGGCGTGGAGAAGGGAGACTCGTATGCATGGGCGACTGCTGGTCTTCCATAAACAAGCTTGCCCAGACTTGTGAGAGGGTAACTTTCTAGGTGCAATCTCATGGTCATTCATGACCGAAGGGGGGGGTCTTAGCATACTAGCAAGCGTCTACGAGTCACTCAACATGCTGAAAATAGCAGCCAACAATCTTTCGATTCGCTATCTCTCTTTTGAAATACAAAGCGATGCATTGAAAAATATTAGATTACTTGCTATTTTAAAGGTAGCAAGTTAGCGCTAAAATAAAATCTAATTTTAAACACCTGCCTTACCGCTAATGAAGAAGCTTGTCTCTCATAGGCAAACTGTTGACAAACAACGCCACAAACAATGCGTGCCTGCCTGCCTGCCAGTGTTTCAATTCTGCATACATTCATTCTAAAACACGTGACACATACTAATATCTTTTTACATGTTAATTATTTATAATTATCAAAATATTTTCACCTTCGAGTAATTTTAAGCAATATTGAAATTTCACATCGAAATTATTAGAAAAAAAAAAATACATGAAATATTAATGCACATGTGTAAGGAATTTGTTCGGAATATTATGTAATTGGTAGCACCGTATCGGCTATTGCATGATGTAATCAGCAATAACTTCTCAATAATCCAATAAATTTCCATGAGAAGTAAAAGTTCGTGGACACTCACATTATTGACTTTACTCTGTTTATGTATTACTTTTATAAACTACTTTGGTAGATTAGTGCATTAAGCTATTTAATTCCATAATAGCTATTACAGTGCCATTGTGATTTGCTTTTCCAAGACAGTGCGTTCATTATACGTTATTATTCAAAGCATTTAAGATTATGGCAGGGCAAATTCTATTTAAATTGTCTCTACATTTTAATAGCTGGCCAAATGTAATTGATACAAATGAAACAGTAAAGTATAAGATTTTAGTCCCAAATGTTTAAGTAGCATCCTCGCCAGAAGCAAAAATAAAAAGAAAGAAAGAAAGAAAAAGGAATAGTAGCGTGAAGTTTTAAAAAATATCGTAATCCGCTACTCATACCCTAATCCGGTAACCCTTTATACCGTATAATTAAGTGTAGGATTTAATATATATACTTAACGATTAGTTCACTAATATTTCGGCGAGTGATAGGAAGCTGTGTTTCATTGAAAAGACTTGAGGAAAAGGCGAAACAAATCTATAATAATAAAAGAGAAATTCTGTCTGTTCGTCTGGGACCCCTGCATCTCAGTCTACATTTTTTCTACATATATATATTATAACTTTTTGGAATCAGGATGATCCCGGGATTGAAAATCTGTCCCTCATTTGGTTCTTCAACACCCAGTATTGGGATCTGATTTAAAAGCATTTGGGGTGCTATTTCTAGAATATAAAGCTTGGCTGATCCATGCCATCTTGATGGCGTTTGTCAGATGACGTCAGAGATCAAGGAGGAGATAAATGACATTTGCTTCGTTAATTGTGCGTCGAGATAGGAAATTTGGGACAAATTAGCCAACAGTTGGAATTCGACTTGAGTTTGGAACAATACAATGATGGCGTTACAAAATTAATCCTCATCTGTCTTTAAACTCTGATCAAACACCACCAGGTTATATAGTCGTTATAGACGCATTATAGTCATCCTATTTAGGCCTATTTAGTTTTGGGCCGCAGGCCTAGTTAGCCTTCCGCAGGAGCTAGCTAAAAAGTCCACACGGAGCGCGGATTTTAAGCTACTCATTAAATATACTTGCAACTACGTAAAATGCTCAACTCTTTTCCATGTTTTAATTACAACGTGTTGTTAAGTATCTTTATTGTACTAATTCGTTGTTCTCGCAACAAGGAACAGGCACTGAACTGTGCCTGGAACAATTAAGGCCTACAAAAGTAAAATCCTACCTTACACAAAACATCTTAGGGTTCAAGATGGGTCAAAAACACCAATGTTGTGAGTAAGAATTGCAGGATTGTTATTCTGGTGATGATGTTGTTGATGTGATGTTGTGCAACTCATCTTGTTCTGACGCTGTTGCTTGTGTAGAGTTATTATTATTGTGATACTTATGTGGTGGAGGCGCAATGGCCCAGTGGTTAGGGCAGTGGACTCGCGGTCATAAGATCGCGGTTTCGGTTCCCAGACCGGGCGTTGTGAGTGTTTATTGAGCGAAAACACCTAAAGCCCCACGAGGCTCCGGCAGGGGATGGTGGTAAACCCTGCTGTACTCTTTCACCACAACTTTCTCTCACTCTTAACTTCCTGTTTCTGTTGTGCCTGTAATTCAAAGGGTCAGCCTTGTCACACTGTGTCACGCTGAATATCCCCTAGAACTACGTTAAGGGTGCACGTGTCTGTAGAGTGCTCTGCCACTTGCACGTTAATTTCACGAGCAGGCTGTTCCGTTGATCGGATCAACTGGAACCCTCGACGTCGTAAGCGACGGAGTGCCAACAACAACAACGATACTTATGCAATATTATTGTGGTAGTAATGTTGTGATGATATTGACATCTCGGTGGCGTTACGATGGTGTTCTGGAAGTGGTATTTTATGATATTGACATAAAAAAAATGATACAGTGGAATTTTTGTGCTGCAGTTGATTAGCGAACAAAATAGTGTACTTCTACTCTGAGGGGTGTTCAACAAACTGCGAAAGGCCTTGTAAGAGGAAAACCGCCTTATTTACTGGACATCGAAAGAATTAAAAAGTTGGGTTTATATTCTCATAATTTCCTATCACAGCAAAGTTATTTTTTTAACATATGTGCGTATGTGTATGCATATATGTGAGAAAGTGCATGCATATGTATGTGTGTGTGTGTGTGTGTGAGAGAGAGAGAGAGAGAGAGAGAGAGAGAGAGAGAGAGAGAGATAGAGAGAGAGAGAGAGAGTGAGAGAGAGGGTATATATGTGTGTATTGTTGGTGTTGGCAAAATTGTGTAAAACATCGTGAATTTAAAATTTGAAGAACCAGCGGCAATGTAGAATTCTTTGTATTTGTAAACAAAAATATTGATTTAAAAGAAAATGCACTTATACGGCCTTCTTTGCCATCACACACACACACACACACACACACACACACACACACACACACACACACACACACACACACACATACACACACACACACACACGCACATACAATACACACACACACACAATACACACATACACGCACACACATATGATTACATATATATCATATAATAAATACATACATGTATATACATATATATGTGTATGTGTTTGTGTGTCTGTGTGTGTGTATCCATACATGTATATATATATATATATATATATATATATATATATATATATATATATAGGTGTGTGCATGTATAAATATGTGTGTGCGTGTGTGAGTGTAAAATTGTTAAAAAAATTGTAGCGTTTTTCAATTGGTGATGTTTAATCACGTGATCTGTTTTATCACGTAACAAGAACATATGACATATATATATATATATATATATATATATATATATATATATAATATAATATAGGATAAATTCTTTATAAGAATTTATCAAGTAGTCAGCGTGAAAAAAACCTCATAATGAAAAAAA
>NC_142932.1:16913082-16915582 GCF_046866305.1 Octopus bimaculoides | reverse complement strand
GAAAGCCCATCGTATATGCACACACAAAACACACACACACACACACACACACACACACACACACACACACACGCACACACACACATTCTTGCATTGTAGCAAACTACATGTGTGTGTGCGTTTGTATCCTTCACCACTTGATGACTGAAGTTGGTTTGTTTACGTTTCCTTAACTTAGCGGTTCACCAAAAGACATGGATAGGATAAGTACCAGGTTTAAAAAATAAGTACCGGAAACAATTTGTTCGACTAAGCTTTCCAAAAAGCCATGCGATGTTCCAGCATGGCCGCAATCCAATGACTGAAACAACGAAAAAAAATACCAGATAACATGTGTTGTACAATTTCCACAGTCTAGTTTATTTCTGCACGCTTTTAGATTCTTATGGTGGCCACAACGAAAGCGGGTAATTTATCATCAGATGGAGAACGACAATTGCTATTCCACTATTCATAGAATTGACGTTTTGCTTCTCAGCACATTTCTCGAAGCTCGTTACATTACTTACGTTGTTGTTATTTCTGTCTGTATGTTAACTTTTATATTTCTTTGGATCCAATGGGATTGATAGAGTTTTAAGAAGTTGGATCAGTACCATGGGACGTTGTGTAGGTATCGGTGATTCTGGGCTTGGATTTTTAAATAATAGCACGGTGTATGAGGATTGCTACAAGTAGAAGCTTTGTCTCACAAATGTCTACGTGGTGTTTCATTTTCAGTATTGATATTAGGGTATGTTCAGTGTTCGAGCTTAATTTGACGTCTGTTTATGCCTCATTTTTTTCAGGAACAGCTCGATGTATTGGTGAATAGTCTATGGCCCAGGGAAGTATGAAGATTAATGTTACAGTTGAGAAAACGTTAGCTGGCATGGAAGACTGGAAGACATCTGAATATTGGAAAAGGGTTACCTGTATCATGATGATTTGTGTCATGTATCGTTGTTGTTGGCACTCTGTCGCTTACGACGTCGAGGGTTCCAGTAGATCCGATCAACGGAACAGCCTGCTCGTGAAACTAACGTGCAAGCGGCTGAGTACTCCACAGACACGTATACCCTTAACGTAGTTCTCGGGGATATTGAGCGTGACATAGTGTGACAAGGCTGACCCTTTGAATTACAGGCACAACAGAAACAGGAAGAAAGAGTGAGAGAAATTTGTGGTGAAAGAGTACAGCAGGGTTTGCCACCATCCCCTGCCGGAGCCTCGTGGAGCTTTAGGTGTTTTCGCTCAATAAACACTCACAACGCCCAGTCTGGGAATCGAAACCGCATTCCTATGACCGCGAGTCCGCTGCCCTAACCACTGGGCTATTACGCCTCCATGTGTTATGTATCAAAGTAGCAATATCATGAATGTTACTCAATATTCTGTGGGCAGTGTGAAGGCTGTAAGACATGGTATGAACCCCGAAATCGTGATGATCTTTGGGTGTCTCCAGTGAAGGTGACCTCATGCCGCCCCCAAATCTTTGAAAAGGTACTTAGGATCAATTCAGACGGCTATGCGAAACTGTTGGAGACTGTGATCAAGCTCTGACTGGAGAGGATTGCTGCTGGAAGCTCATGTGTGGTGACAGGATTCGGTTCCTTGCCACAC
Source organism: Octopus bimaculoides (assembly GCF_046866305.1). Classification (NCBI taxonomy): domain Eukaryota; kingdom Metazoa; phylum Mollusca; class Cephalopoda; order Octopoda; family Octopodidae; genus Octopus; species Octopus bimaculoides. The sequence continues at coordinate 16,913,980 of NC_142932.1, read as the reverse complement.
CTCCAGAAAGAGTCAGAAGTGGTTATTAGAGAATTTCTACGACTTCACCAGCCCCAATTTCTGATCTAATTCTCCTGATCGTAATCCAATCGATTACGATGTATATGAGAAAGACATCAACCGCTCTGCCTGCAGCATCAAGGCCTACCTGGTAGCTCAGATCAAGGAAGTATTGGAAGATCTTATCAAGGACTCAGTGAGGAACGCATGCGCCAGGTTCCGGAGCCGTCTTGAGGACGCGGTGGAAGCTGACGGCGGCTATTTCGAGTAAACTGTTACCTCCCATCCATAACATAGTTGATATTCTTTTTATTTTTTTTAATGGTATACCGTGTTTTCTTTTCCTTTTATGGAAACTGTCAAATTTAGCCCGAACAACCTGTTGGTGGTCTATAGACGTGGTCTATAAATATTCATGATGTAATAAAAGCAGCTTATATTTTTGTAGTCTATTATGGAGTGTGTAGGAAGATTGAGAACCATAGTAAATCTTGACCAACTGTGATGCCTGTGTGTGCTCTGAGTACATTTGTGTTGCTCTTTGCTTTCTTTGCTGTTTTTCCTATTTTAGCAGTGACTTGCCAAGTATATTTTTCTTTTATATGTATGTGAAATATTCTAGTCCTTCATTTTTTTCTTTTTGTTTACTTGTTTAAGTCATTAGACTGCGGTCATGCTGGGGCACTTCCTTGAAGAATTTTTCATCGAACGAATCGAGACCAGTACTTTTTCTTAAAAGTTTGCTATTTATTCTATCGAACTTTTTTGTCGAACTGCAAGTTGACGGAGACATAAACACACTAACACCGATTGCCAAGCGGTGATGGTAGACAAACACAGACACAGACACACACGTATGCACACATACACACATACACACACACATAGCCCGTCACAC
>NC_142932.1:16900582-16903082 GCF_046866305.1 Octopus bimaculoides | reverse complement strand
ACAACTATTATTAAGTAATTATGAACAACGTTTCAGTATCTGCAGCTGAAGACATACGAATGCATGGTTTCTACACTCCAGTGGCATCATTCATAATCGATTGGCGCGTTTTTCACACATTCTGTCCATAAGGAAACAATTCGGAAGGATATTCTTTCCATCCCCTAATGTACACGAGCAGTTTAAATATAGCTGTACACACTTATATGATGACAACAGCTCTTCGTTGGATTTTTCATTGATATAGTTTTTGCTGTGACTTTTCTTTCGAATGTCTTAGTTAAACATTCTAAAACCCCATTTTCACATTAGTCATTACGCTAATGTTTTCTATTCCACTCACAACAGTGAGTTACAGCAGCCCCTGTTTTATATTCGTTAGCTTCCTTGAAGACAGAAAGCAGTTTTATTCATATTAGTAACCATTTTGCATTATAAGCCCTAGTTTAACCAGATAACCAGATATTTCTGTAGCCTTACAGTATTTTCTAATAATTTTCTAGTTGCAGAAGGCCTCTAACTCATTATTTTCGTTGTAAGTATATTTTTATGTTGGCTTTTGAAGCAGTCATTATCTTTTCCCTGTATCTTTGTCAAGGTTAATTACTTTATATTCCAGCTGAGAATATGACTATAGCTGTAACCTATTACTGGAATTACTAAAATATTGATGACTATTGCCTAGGTTTTATCTAGTTCACTCTATTCTACGGCGTCAGTTTTACTGTTGCTTAACTTTTCATTATTGTACTCTAATTCCTTTAAACCAAAACATCTAACTATGTTTTATCTACTTCTCTTGTCTCTGTTTCTTTATCAAGCATGATATAGGTATTGTTTATTAATTCTCCTTTCTTAAAGATTTCTCTGGCTTGCTTTACGAAAACGAATTTCATTTCATCTCCTTTGGAGATTTATTCCTTGTCTTTATCGATCTCCAGTTGTCATCTTCAACGTGGTAGCTGGAGGAAGTCCATATAGAAAACGTAATTGATTGTTATTTCAAAGCATTTGCATTTGAGTTCACTCAGGTTTAACGTGTTGGCTAAAGATATTAACGCCAGGGAGAAAAGGAGAGAAGATAAAGAGTCCCTTTGGAACATATCCCCTTTAATAAAGGAAGAGATTTATTTTTTATAACACTCTATTCTATTTGTAAGTGCAGAATTGTTAGCCATTTATACATGTGACATGTACTTACTGTTAACGCTACCTTAGTTACGCGTAATAATTCAAGAATCTTTGGGTGCTGAACATCTCCAAGAGTATCTGGGTTTGCATTAATGCTAGATTTCGTGTGAATGTTAGGGTTAGAGTTATACACATTCTTGGGGTTTCTTTAAAGGTCAGGGATCAGGGTTAGAATTTGGAATAAGTGCTAAGATAATAATTAGGGTTTGAGTTAATGTTAGTATTAAGGTTAATATTAGAGTTAGTATTTCAATTGAGATTACACTTAAACTTAGGGTTAGTGTCAGGATAAAAGTGAAGAATATGGTGAAATTTTGGGCTAGATATACTTTCAGGTTTAGAGTTATGGCTTTAGAGTAATGGTTAGCTTTACCTTTAGGATAACAAGAAACTTTAGTTCTCAATTTAAGATTATTGCTAGGGTTAGGCTAAGTATAAAGGTTGGATTGAATGTAGGTTTTGGGGAAGATTTAAAATCGGGTTAATGTTAGGATTAGGAATAAATTTAGGGTAGGTATGGATGTAAATCAGGATTAGGTTATAGTTGCATAACACTCGGTGGTTAGAGAGTTGGGCTCACAGTCATGAAGTAGTCAGTTCGATTCCCGGACCGGACTGTGTGCTGTGTTCTTGAGCAAGACACTTTATTTCACGTTGCTCCGCTTCACTCAGCTGTAGAAATGTTTTGCAATGTCACTGGTGCCAAGATTTGTCGGCCTTTGCCTTTCCCTTGGATAACATCGGTGGCATGGAGAGGAGAGGTTGGTATACATGGGCGACTGCTGGTCTTGCATAAATGACTTTGCCTTGACTTGTGCCTCGGTGGAGAACTTTCTAGGTGCAATCCCATTGTCATTCATGACCGAAGGAGGTCCTTACACTTTACATATAAAGTAAATTTCAAGGTTTGGTGTTAGGGTTTCTGATATTTTTAGGTCGAGATTTAGATTTTAATTAAGGTTTGCCAATCAAAGATGAAGTTAAGTTAATATACTGTGATAAGAATTGCTTTCGATTTCCATGTGAGATGATTGTCCATGGAGGATGCTGCTATCATACGTGCGCTGTATACGTAGGTTTAGATCAATGAAGTAAAGATCACAATGACCATGGTTTGCGAGGGATTCCAGTGCTTTAACAACACTCTTTTTACGAGATGTTTCAGTGGTAGTCGTTATTTTTCCAGAGGATAGCCCTGATTGAAACGATCGGTGTTCAAAGGCTTACATCGACGCATGTATGCATAAATGCATGCATATATGCATACATGCAAGCAAGCATTCAGGTATATATACAGGTTGACATGCAT
>NC_142932.1:16885582-16890582 GCF_046866305.1 Octopus bimaculoides | reverse complement strand
TAAAATATTGCTTCCCCTGGTTGGTTGGAGTATCACTTGTTCCATGAACAGCATGTTGGATAGTTCTAGCAATGATTTTGCCTGGCTTTGTTCATGCAGTGACATCCCAGAGAGGATGTGACCTTCAGGCCATTTAACATTTGGGAGGTTAAAGTCGCCTAGGAAAAGTATATTGATGTGTTGGTCCAGATTTGTCAGGACCTCTTCTATGCGTCTGAGGCTGTCCTCAAATTTACTTTCCTGCTTTGCGGTATTTGGTGGACGGTATGTTGAGCATACAACTACATCAATTTGTTTTATGTGTACTATTAAAGTATCACATACAGAGTTTGAGTGTGATAGTAGTAGTAGGGGTGTGACATCTTCTCGGATGTACATTGCAACTCCCCCATGACTTCTATCCCTTCTGTCTGTTCGGAGTACGGCATACTCTGGTATATTTATCTTTGCATCTGCTATATTAGGTGTTAGATGCGTTTCGGTAAGCACCATGCATATTGCTTGATTGCATGTTACTAGGTCTTTCAAGTATAGGAACTTGTCTTTGCCGCCTGTTCGTAATAGGCCCCGGATATTCAGTAGGAATATGGGTGTGATATCTGTGCAGGGGTTCCTGGTGTTAGCGGTGGCCATCCCTGATCCATCATCTGTGGTGGTCTTGGACAATGGTTCGTGTGGCGTTGACTCTGTACCCTCTGCATCCTCGTTAACTGTTGTACCATTTTCTGGGCCAAGCTTAAAAAAGCTTGCTGCTCAGCTACTGCAGTTCGTACAGCCTCTGCATATAGCCTTTTTTGGGGAGCAGAAGGAATATACGGACTTCTCTCTTTGTGAGTCCTGTTGGTATTCGGTGGATTATGTGTACGTAGATTTAAGCTTTCTGATATGCCTTTTCTGCGCTCCCGCTTATTTTGTTGTAAGTGGTTATCTACCTTGTTTAGCTGGTGGTGTTTGGGATGGGCAAATTTGCAGTTTTGTCCCTTTTCCCCGTGCAAGCAGGTACCATTTAGGTAGAATTTACAGATCTGTTTCTTTTTCTTTTTCTCTGTGTGACGTGTTTGGGCTTGAAGCCTGTTTGTGTTTACCGTCTTCTTGTCTGTTCTCCTGTCTTTGTCGTTTGTGGTGCAGCGTTGACTGTATTCACCATGGTCATTGCATCCCTCATCAGTGGCTACAGCACTGGTGGCATCTGCCTTGTCTTGGTGATCCGTTTGGTCCTCCTGAGCATGAGCACAGTGTGCAGGGTCTTCACTGTCCATTTTTTTGCCCGTGTCTCTCATAATGCCTTCTAGGAGGTCAAGGTGCGGTTTCACGAGCTCGTAGGAGCGAATGAGCTCCAGTTTCTTTCGATCAATTTGGGCCATTGACCTGTGGAAATTGTACCTATCCAGGCTTTCGGCTATTAGATCATTTGCTGGTGATCCTTGGTCAGGTTCCATGCGTGTACAAGAAGACGAACTTCTTCCAGCTGCCAGTTTCGGCGCATCTTCATCTTCTTGTTGGCCTCAACTTGGCGCTGTACAAAGTCTCGTCCTCTGGTATCCATGGTGCACGATATTTGAGAGAGAGAGGTTATCTTAAAGAATATAGAAATAGTACTAGAAAGAAAGAAGAGTATAAGGAGGGGAGGGAGAAGGGAGAATACGAAGTAGAGCGAGTAGAGAGTGCGTACAGAGTACGAGATAGATAGATAGAGAGAGAGAGAGTGGATGTGATAGGAATAGAGATGTATGAGAGAGAGAGAGAGAGAGAAGATAACTCAAGAGAGAAACAAACAAAACGAGGCAAGACAAAATGAAAATGAAAGGAATAATGAAAATAATGAAAATATAGAACTAGCAGGACCACTCCGGATACTCTTCCAGAGTTTCCTTGCAAATGGTAAACTTCCCAAAAAGCTGAAGGAAGGCACCATATGTCCTATCCATAAAGGTGGAAGCAGAGCAGAGGCTGGGAACTACAGGCCCATCTCTCTGACTTCACATATTAGCAAAGTCATGGAACGAATTGTCAGAAGGAGATTGATTGCGTTCCTAGAAGAAAATGACTTGCTGAATGAGACCCAGCATGGTTTCCGTCCAGGTAGAAGCTGCCTCACGCAGCTCTTGCAGCATTATGACTGGGTACTAAAGCAGCTACTTGACCATTCAAATGTTGATATGATATATCTCGACTTTGCAAAAGCCTTTGACAAAGTTGATCATGGCTTGATGTGTCACAAGCTGCGAAACCTTGGCATAGCTGGTAAATTAGGAGAGTGGCTGCATGACTTCCTGAATGGTAGAAGTCAGACAGTTGCAGCCAATGGAGAACTATCTAGGGAAACACAAATATTGAGCGGTGTTCCACAAGGAACTGTTCTGGGGCCACTACTGTTCATAGTGGCCCTTCTGGACATGCCCACGGTCACTCGGAGAGCCACTGTCACTAGCTATGCTGATGACACAAAGATATCTCAGGCAATAAAGAATCCTGATGATATTGTAAGCCTGCAGAATGACCTAAATGCAATATATGAGTGGGCAGAGCAAAATAATATGCAGTTCAATGCAAAAAAATTTCAAGTACTGCGCTACAAGACCACAAGCACCTCCCAACTGGCATACACAGGGCCTGGAGGTACTGCAATCCCAGAACCACAAACAGTAAGTGATCTGGGCATCAACATGTGTACTGATGCATCATTTCACATGCACATTGTCAAGTTGACAGCAAAGTGCAGACAACTGGCAGGGTGGATACTGAGGACATTCCGTACAAGGGATCAAAAAGTCATGTTGACTCTGTGGAAGACATTTGTTCTGAGCCGCCTAGACTATTGCTCTCAGTTGTGGTCACCACACAGTGTTAAGCGGACAGCAGAACTCGAGGCAATTCAGCGGCACTATACAAAAAAGATCGCCACAGTCCAACAGATGAACTACAGGGAGCGACTGAAGGCACTAGGTCTCTACTCCCTGGAGCGCAGGCGGGAGAGATATGTAATAATATACATATGGAAAATACTGGAAGGACTGGTGCCAAACGTTGGCATCAAGTACTACAGGAACGCCCGCACGGGTCGCCACTGCATGGTGCCAAAGGTACCGTCCACTGCATCTCACATAAGAACGAGATACTGCAGCAGCCTCGGTTTCAGAGGACCTCAGCTCTTCAATGCCCTGCCAAAACATTTGAGAGACATGCAAGACATGGATACGGAGGTCTTCAAGACAAAACTTGACACTTTCCTCTCCACGGTACCAGACGAACCAATGGCTCGTAATGAGACGCAGTTTAGGGCAGCTATGTCAAATTCTCTTATACACCAGATGTGCCATCAAAACTCTTGATTGGACCATGTCAGGTGGGGGAGAAGAGCTATGCGAGGAACGTGAAAATCACGGTGGTGCACCAGTATGACCGCAGCCACTTGGCTGAAACACATAAATAAATAAATAAATAAATTATATATACATACATATATGTATATATGTATATATATATATATATATATATATATATTTTATATGTATATATATATATATATATATATATATATATATATATATATATATATATATATATATATATATATATATATATATATATATATATATATATATACATATATATATATATATATTTTATATGTATATATATATATATATATATATATATATATATATATATATATATATATATATATATATATATAAGGCATAGATAAAGGGCTTTATCTATTCATTTCTGCATTGTAGAGTTGTAGCTGCTTCCAATATGCATTGCGTTTATTGTTCTGTTTAATCAACTGATCGATTGATCTACTGAAAATATAGTGAACGACAGTTGGGATGGTAACGTTGTCAGTGTCCAACACAACAGCTGCCAAATTACTTGGCTCTGATGACGGTACCATTATGCGTTTATATATGTGTGTGTCTGAGTGTGTGTATGTGCTTGCGTGTGTGCGTATGGTATTCCGTCGCTTACGACGACGAGGGTCGCAGTTGATCCGATCAAAGGAACAGCCTGCGCGTGATATTACCGAGCTAATGGCTGAACACTTCCACAGGCACGTGTACCCTTGATGTAGTTCTCAGGGGGATTCAGCGTGACACAGAACGAGACAAGGCTGAGCCTTTGAAACGTAGGTACTATTCAATTTTGCCAGCTGACTGATGGACTGGAGCAACGTGAAATAAAGTGTCTTGCTCAAGAACACAACGCATCACTGCGAATTGAACTCACGATGTTGCAATCATAAGCCGGATCCCCTGACCACCAAGCCACGCACCTTCACATTTATATGCGTATGTATATATACATGTATGTATGTATGTATGTATGTATGTATGTATGTATGTATGTGTGTGCGTGTGTGTGTGCGTGTTTCTGTGTGTATGTATATCTCAATATCTTATGACTGGTATGGCTAGCGTGTTTATCCCTATTATCTTATTTTTAGCATTAAGTTCAGTGTTTAATATTAGTCTAACTCTTCTGTAATACGCTCTCCTAATTTTCTCTTTCATTTCTGTAAGTTGTATTTTAGCTGTTTCTTCTTTTTCTAGATATCTGTATGGGCGGCTGTAGTCTGATTCTGTGTCTATGTCGAGTGCAGTGTTTGCAGAGCTGAATAATTTGCCTATTCTCAGTGTTACTGGCACAATTGTCCAGCCCCATGGTCATTCCGATGTCATTGCTGAAACTCAAGAATTTTGATGAAGTTTCTCTGTTCCATGGTGCTTTTAGCGAAAAGTTTTAGGTCATTCATGTACAAGAGATGGTTATTTTTGCCCGTACTACCTACAACCCATGGTGGTATCGTTTATCAAGCTTGTTAGCGAGTCAGAGAAAGGCAGAAAAGCAGGGTTGACAGTAAGTCTCCCTGGAAAATCTCTCTTCATATGGGGTATAGGATAGGTTTTAATAACTTGGGGGTCATTTTTTAATGTCATACTGGTTTCCGGTTTGCCATTGCATGTTTAATATATTTTAGTAGTGGTGGTGCTATCTTT
>NC_142932.1:16875582-16880582 GCF_046866305.1 Octopus bimaculoides | reverse complement strand
AACTGTTAACCTGACATTTTACTTGGCAGTTCTGAAGCAGTTGCGAGACGCGGTGAGACGTAAACGCTCCGATCAGTGAAAAAGTAGAGAGTGGTGGTTTCATTACAGCAATGCACCTGTTTTTGAGAAGCTTTTGACCAAAAATGACATGACCTCGTATTGTAATGTAGTTACTCGTCACCAAGTACTGTAGTATTGCCACTATTTAAGACAATACTTATTTACACTATAACCGTTTAGTAACAATAAAATATATAACGAAGCAAGGTAACAACAACGTAACAATCCAACAAACTCTCCACGAACACTCTCTGAGTGCTCTTGTCATTATTGTTGTTGCTCTTATTATTATTATTATTTTTTTTTAATTTTTATAACGTGCTTTCACTTCACTACCGAGCGCAGCTCTGTGCGCCTTGGGTATGTGCTGTGGTTTGCTGTGGTGCTCTTATGTTTACTGTATTATTGTTATTATTATTATTATTATTATTATTATTATTATGTGAGAGAGCAGTGCATGCCATCAAAGTGACACTGAGGTAAAATATACGAAGCCCAGTATACCCATCATGACTACCTGTCTGATAAGGGTACACCAGGCACATGCATCACAACCATACGTGCACGACATGGTGATCTCATATCAAGATAAACAGCACATGACCTCGCAGGTGGAGCCCAGTTAGAATTTTCTTCAGGTCGAGTAGCCCATCCCGCTCAAAAGGTCCCTGAATAAGGTTCGTTTAAGGATGTTGAGCAAAACACCCATGTTTCCAAAGGTGAATTATTCAAACCCCAAAGAATTCCTCTCAACACATGGCTATGATGCTCCCCCACTACTTCTGCTCGTGATCAGAGATACACATATCGTCAGCCACCAAGGGACATGCTCAACTAGTTAAGGTCAAACAACTAACAAGCAAATCTGTGGTATTGAGCAGAATATTTGCTGTAGCCATCTTTTATACCAAGACAAAACAATGTACATGATAACACTTCCAATCAATTAAGATCAGACGCCATGAGAGCCACTGCCTGGTACGGCATCCGGGCATATTTTTATATTATTATTATTATTATTATTATTATTATTATTATTATTATTTTTTCTTTCCAACACCTCTCCCTTTTTGAAATTTTGCTTCCCCAGGAATCTCAGTACCTTTTTCGCCTATTCTATTACACATTTCGTCATTTTATTGTCACGTGACATACTTCGTATAAATTCTACGCATTGTGGTTAAAATTAGAGTTCACAAGAGATCGTCGATAAGATAAGTGATGCCGTTTATTTTACTAATATTGTTTAACGTTCGAATTTATTTATTTAATAACAGTCTTTTTGCATGTATTCCTGTTTATGATGTTTACCATTAGTCCACAGATAGTAGTTCATTCGATGAATTATGCCTTTCACTTGAATGAACGTAACGGCAGACGAAATACCGCTAAGCGTTTCTTATTTCTTCATTGCCCCCACAAGGGGCTAAACATAGAGGGGACAAACAAGGACACACAAAGGGATTAAGTCGATTACATTGACCCCGAAAGGATGAAAGGCAAAGTCGACCTCGGCGGAATTTGAACTCAGAACGTAACGGCAGACGAAATACTTATTTCTTTACTGCCCACAAGGGGCTACACACAGAGGGGACAAACAAGGACAGACAAACGGATTAAGTCGATTACATCGACCCCAGTGCGTAACTGGTACTTAATTTATCGACCCCGAAAGGATGAAAGGCAAAGCCGACCTCGGCGGAATTTGAACTCAGAACGTAGCGGCAGACGAAATACCGCTAAGCATTTCACCCGGCGTATTAACGTTTCTGCCATCTCTCCGCCTTAATATCATTATATATTAAAATAAATGTGCTTTGGTATGCTTTTTATGTATGATGGTCTGTGAGCCTAATTAATATTGTAATTTCTTTCAAGACTGCTCTCTCCTAAGTGAAGGGGAAAGTGGCCATATGTTGCCATGGTGATATTAGAAACAAGACTTAATTCGTTAACGGATGTTATTGCCATGTTCTTGAGTTGCGTTCAAGTATTGCGCTAATTCATTCCAGTGTTTATACTACGTCGAACATTAGCTCTACAAGCATCATCATCGCCGCCGCCACCACCACCACCACCACCACCACCACCACAATTACTCCTCCTCCTCCTACTACTGCTACTACCGCCATTACCACCACCATCACCATCACTGTCACCACCATCACTACTACCACTACCACTATTGCCAAAACCACTACCCCAGCACCACCACCACCACCACCACCACCACCACCACCACTACTACTACTACTACTACTACTACCACTACTACCATCATCACCATCACCCTCACCACCACCACCACTATCACCACCACCACCTCTACAATTACTACTATTACTAACACCACCACTACTACTACTACCACCACCACCACCACCACCACCACCACCACCACTACCCACAACACCAATACTACTCCTACTGTTACTTTACTACCAGTACTAACACCACCACCTCCACCACCACTAACATTAATACCAACAACATTATCACCATCACCACTACCACCTCTGTAAATGCCGCCACTAATATCTAGTACCTATACTGTGACTACTATCATGAACACCAGCGCCATCATCGCATGCAACACTACCACAGCCTTCATTACTACTATCACCACCACCACCACCACCACCTCCTCCATCCACACCAACATCTTAACCACTAATGCCACCACCAATATCTTGCACCAATACTATCACTGCTGTTGTGAACACCAGCATCATCATCACATGCAGCACTACCACAGCCGTCATGATAAACACCGCCGCCACCGCCGCCTCCGCCGCCTCCGCCGCCTCCGCCGCCTCCGCCGCCTCCGCCGCCTCCGCCACCGCCGCCACCGCCTCCGCCACCGCCGCCGCCGCCGCCGCCGCCGCCGCCGCCGCTGCCTCCGCCGCCTCCGCCGCCTCCGCCGCCGCCTCCGCCTCCGCCGCCGCCACCACCGCCGCCGCCACCGCCGCCGCCGCCTCCGCCGTCGAAGTCAGAGTGCTGTGCTGGAAAGGGTGGACTATCTTAATATAGAAGGTCGCTTTACCGAATAGGATCAGAGGACCATTTTATCGCTTAGCAGGTATGATAAACGATGAGTGGGTCAGCCCATCCGCCTTAAGGATTTCGGGTTTCCAAAGCCAGAATTTTACAGTAAATTAGTTCTTGATAAGATTCCGCAACATAGAGCACACACGCCCGCGCATACACACACACACCCGCTCACAAGCACATTCACAAACAAACACAAACGCATACATAAATGTAGGTTTCAAATTTTGGCACAGGTTCAGCAATTCTGGGGAAGAAGCTACGTTGATTACATCAACCTCAGTGCTCGACTGGTACTTATTTTATCGACTCCGAAAGGAGTTTGGCATCAGGAAATAATCTCTTTAAAGACTTGTACTGTTAAAATATATTTCAGCGCTAGGTGAAACGAAGTAATCACGAGAGCAACAAATACCCGTATTTAACGGTGAGCATATACACACACACACACACACACACACACACACACACACACACACACATATATATATATATATATATTACGGAGATACACTTGCATAGCAAGCGACCTGATCTGAGATCGTGTGTTGGAACGAAAACAATTGCAACGTGGAAGGTGTCTATAAGCCATTTCAGAAACGCACAAACACCGTTTGATCCATTTCAACATTTAAATTTAAATTGCCAAAATATTTTCGTCGCTTTGTATATGTATATGCTGACATATATATATTACTAACTCCACTACTACTACTACTACTACTACTACTACTACTACTACTACTACTACTACCACCACCACCACCACCACCATCACCGCCACTACCCACACTGTGTGGTAAGAAGCTTGCTTACGAACCACATGGTTCAGGGTTCAGTCCCACTGCGTGGCACTTTGGGAAAGTGTCGCCTACTATAGCCTCTGGCTGACCAAAGTGAGTGGATTTGTTAGACGGAAACTGAAAGAAGCCCGTCGTATATATTATGTGTATATACATGTGTGTGTGTGTGTGTGTGTGTGTGTGTGTGTGTGTGTGTGTGTGTGTGTGTGTCTGTGTTTGCCCCCCTCCACATCACTTGACGACCGATGCTGGTGTGTTTACGTCCCCGTAACTTACCGGTTCGGCAAAAGAATCCGATAGAATAAGAACTAGGCTTACAAATAACAAGTGCTGGGGTCGATTGGTTTGACTAAAGGTGGTGCTCCAGCATGGCCGCAGTCAAATGACTGAAACGTGAAAAAGAATAATATATATATATAAGTATATATACATATATACTTATATATACAAATATATGTATATATATATATATATATGAAGTGAAGTATATTTGCCACTTAAATGTGGCTGACCCCGAGGGGTGGATGTTACTGTTGCTTTTAGCCCCAGGAGGACATCTCCTCCAGCTGGCTATCGACACACTTCTGTGTCCTGTCTGTATTTGCCAAGGGAAGTTATCCTTGATGGGAAGGATAACTTCCCTTGGCAAATACAGGCAGGACACAGAAGTGTGTCGATAGCCAGCTGGAGGAGATGTCCTCCTGGGGCTAAAAGCAACAGTAACATCCACCCCTCGGGGTCAGCCACATTTAAGTGGCAAATATACTTCACTTTATCGTGCAGTTACTGTTAATACCTCGTTCAGAGATTTAACATATATATATGTACATATGTATATATATATATATATATATATATATATATATATATATATATATATATATGTGTGTGTGTGTGTGTGTGTATATATATATATATATATTTACGTACACACACACACACACACACACGCACACACACACACACACACACATATATATATATATATATATATATATATATATATATATATATATATATATAGAGAGAGAGAGAGAGAGAGAGAGAGAGAGAGAGAGAGAGATACATACATACATACACACGCAGACA
>NC_142932.1:16871956-16875082 GCF_046866305.1 Octopus bimaculoides | reverse complement strand
ATATATTGCACACACACACATACACACACACACACACACACACACACACACACACACACACACGCGCGCACATATATATATACCTCGTTCAGAGATTTAACATTGCGTATATATATATATACATATATATATCTTAATATATAAAGCTAAAATTTTGTCTGTGGGAAGCCTTTTTAAAAGTTTATAGAAATCCACATTTTCCACTTTTTCGTAAAATTTTTTACATCAATGGAATTTTCTCGATCTGAACTTTCCAGTGCAGTAATTAGATTTTTAAATTCCGTTTACTTTGTGTGATTTAAGGGAGATTTGGCTGTTGTTTCTAGCAACGTTTATATCTTCCCTTCTACCTTGAACAGCGTTCTTACACACGCGCTCAACAGAGAGAGAAAGTGATACATACAACGCCATAGATTAAACTTTCTTCTCAGTATTCTTTACCTATTTTTCATAACATTGATACGTAAAAACACACACAACCACACATACGTAATCTGTGACAACAACATACACATTGCTCCCGTTCTCTATCTCCCCCTCTTCCTCTCTTCCTCTCTTCCTCTCTCGCTCTCTCAAACGCATACACGTGCAAGTAAACACAATCATTCACGTTCGTCAATGTGGCAAAACTACAGAGTTGTACCCACCGACTTTGGAAGGTTATAACTTTCAGAAAAATGAATATTTGTTTATGAAATTTTCTATGCATATATTATTTATTATGTAGATTCCGAATATATAAAAGTTTTCGGTGAAAGTGTTTTGGGAGGGGGTGGGGGACAATTTTCGGAAATTCCACTTAAATTCCTCTTAACTTCCAGGAAAATGAATATTTTTTCGTGAAATTTTCTACAAATATACCTTGATGTATGAACATTTCGGACATGTAGGAATTTTGAAGGAAACAACTGCAGGTTAATTTTGAGAAGTGTTCCCCACTCGGTGGTGTTTCGGAGCAAGTCGTCCATATTTGTTTCATTTTTCTCTATTATGTGCGTAAGTGCATCCATAGATTTCTAATGAAGTAATAGGCAGTGAAGAGAAGCCGTCATAAGAAAACTTTTAACTATCTCTATTCCTTTCTCCCCCCTCTCTCTACCTCTTCCTCTCTCGCTCTCTCAAACACATACACGTGCAAGTACACAATAATTCAGTAAAATATAACTCATGTTCGTCAATGTTTTGTAAATATACCACGATTTTCACTAGGGTGTTAGGGTAAGGGTTTTAGGGTTAGGGTTAGGGGTTAGGGTTTAGGGATACGGTTAAGGTTAGGATTAGTGTTACAGTTACGGTTTTAGGGTCAGGGTTAGGGTTTAGGGTTAATGTTAGGGTTAGTGTTAAGATTAGGTTTAGGATTAGGGTTGGGTAATCGTGCGGGTGTTAATCTGAAAAATTACAGATATGTGAAAAGTACCGATCTATTATAACTTTTGTTGTTCTGTTTAATATATACATAGATTATGCCTCCAAAGAAGAGAGTTTGCTGGGAAAAGACAGTAACCGGTTTAAAATGACAGCCACAGATTGCAGCAATTCACCACATTCCAGTAGCTACTTTGAACATAATGCAAAATGGTGCATCAACACCTTCTGCCCAATCTGATAGAATTCTGGCAAAACTGCTTAGCAACAGATCGCTAGCAATTGCTTCATCACAAATTGCCATCCTAGCTCCTGTAAAAAGGGATTACCCTGCTATGTATAATCAGGGAAGCGCAAAAAGTTGTTTTGCACAAGCATTTCTATAGCCAATTACACGGATGAAATTTACGTATGCTTAATAATTTTAGGCAAAACAGCCTTCAGACTTTCCCTATTAATTTCATCGTCTTTTGAATTATGAACATATTTACATCATAAGGGTTTTTTCGTTGTAAGGCTTTCTTTTTTAGTTGATTTTTAGCTAGCAAGACTTATCGTAGATGGCATAATAAGTCACACCCAGACAAGGTCGGGTTATACTGCTAGTACGTATATATTTTTGAATATATACATTGTACATATATATATGTATATATATATATATATATATATATATATATATATATATATATATATATATATATATATATATATATATATGTTTTGTTTTGCAAGATTTTTGATGTGAAATCGTGTGTTGAAACAGATGTTGTTGTACTTGGGGATGGTCATATTGCCAGTTTAGCCAATAAAAACACACGCACTGTATATTTGGTGTTAATTTGCTTCAGCTTTATATTACATTAATCTTAATCTTATTTCGGCCAGAGTTCTTTCGTCACACTTCTGTGACCTTGAGGTCACAGAAGTGTGACGAAAGAAATCTGGCCGAAATAAGATTAAGATTAATGTAATATAAAGCTGAAGCAAATTAACACCAAATATACAGTGCGTGTGTTTTTATTGGCTAAACTGGCAATATGACCATCCCCAAGTACAACCACATATATATATATATATATATATATATATATATATATATATATATACGTACATATACATATATATACAGATGCATATATGGGTACGTCACCAACAGTAAATAACATGAAATGCGAAAACAAATGAGTTCAATACGCAAACAACGAGAGAAACAAATGGAAAAGAGGACAAGTAACATAAAGAAAGATCCTTCATCAGTTGTCGGCTGTCTAGCAACTCCTCATTTCGAGCATTGAATGACAATATGTGTCTTCGAAGACAGTTTCTCCCATAAGTACCAAAAGAAAAGTCAGGGTTTATGGAGGGTCAAAGTTGGAAACAAAAGCAGAACAGCGTTGACATACAAGGAAACTGAACGAAAACGAACATGGAGGGTCGACGAAAACGAGAGTAAAATAGCGATCGCTGGAGAAATATTTTCTTTCAAAAAGAGACGTGATAGGAGAGAAAGATAGAATACGTCCAGTCCTTAGGAGAGTCCTGAAGGAAAAAAAAGATGATCACGTGAAGAAAAGAAAGATGGACGGTGGTCACGTGTGAGCAACGAGAGAGTGACAAAGAGAAAGAGGGAGAGAGACAGAGAGACAGATAGAAAACGGTGAAGGGGAGAAAACAGTATAGAGTAGAGTCACATCAAAAAATTACGATAAACTTACTTGGAAATGGATGCGTAGCGTTCAATCAAATAATAATACAAAT
>NC_142932.1:16859456-16866956 GCF_046866305.1 Octopus bimaculoides | reverse complement strand
ATATATATATATATATATATATAAATAATTAAATATATAAATATACATATATAGTATATATATATATATATATATATATATATATATATATATATATATATATATATATAAATAATTAAATATATAAATATACATATATAGTATATATATAAATAAGTAAATATACATACATATATAGTGTATATAAATATAAATATATGAATATACACATATATATATAAATATATACGTAAATAAATACATATATATGCGTATATATAAGTTGATGAATACATATATATATACACGCATATATATATATAAATATATATATATATATATATATATATATATATACATATATATATATACACATATATAAATATATAAATATAAATATATATAAATAAATACATTTATATATACATATATATGTATATGTAAGTAAGTATATATATGTACATATACGTATATGCATGTATTATCTGTCTATATATATAAATGTATACATGTGTGTATATATTTAGTAAATACATTTATACATACCTATACATATATGTAAGTAAATATATATATTATATATACGTATATTCAAGTATATATGTATATATATCCTTATACATGCTTTGTACATATGCGTGTATATAACAAATAAGCATTATTGTAGTCGTAGAAGCTATTGAAGAAACAAACAATATTGTATCATTGTATTTCTTTTACATCATAATCATCATCAACATCATCATTTCCATCACCATCGCTATTATTATTATTATTATTATTATTATTATTATTATTATTATTATTATTATTATTATTATTATTATTGTTTTAAATAATATGATATCGTATTTCACATGAACGTCTTTTAGTATTTCATCTATGTACTCAATGCTGATTGTCTGCATAATTGTATCCCAGTTACCAGGTCGTACAGTGTAGGCTTCCGTACGAAATTAACATGAAATAGTATTATTTGATAACAATAATGAAAGAAATATGATTGAAACCATATTGTGCATTTGTAATGTTTTAACGACTACAAAGAATAGGACACAATATTACACACACACACACACACACACACACACACACACACACACACACACACACACACACACACACACATATGTATACATTTCTGTTTGTACGTATGTATGTACGTTTGTGTGTGTGTGGTTGTGTAAGTATATATTCATGCATGTATGAAAATATTCATGGTTGTCTTATTTCTAGATCTCTCGCCAATGAAGGTAGAACTTGTCCTTAACAAAAGATCCAGCTCTTTACTTGGAATTTTAAAAATATGAACAGGGTAGTTAATTATGCATGTACGTGTGCATATGCGCAAGGATTTTGAGTAGGTGCATGTACAGATACGTATGTCTTGCTTTATGTATGTATACTCGTATATATAATTGCATATTTAATCTTGTGCATTTACTCTTTTACTTGTTTCAGTCATTTAACTGTGGCCATACTGGAGTACCGCCTTTTATAGTCGAGCAAATCGACCCAGAGCTTATTCTTTGTAAGCCTAGTACTTATTCTACCTACTCTTTTGCCGAAGCGCTAAGTTACGGGGACGTAAACATACCAGCATCGGCTGTCAAGCGATGCTGGGGGGACAAACAGACACACAAACACACACACATACATATATATATATATATATATATATATATATATATATACATATACGACGGGCTTCTTTCAGTTTCCGTCTACCAAATCCACTCACAAGGCTTTGGTCGGCCCGAGGCTATAGTAGAAGACACTTGCCCAAGGTGCCACGCATTGGGATTGAACCCAGGACCATGTGGTTGGTAATCAAGCTACTTACTACACAGCCACCCCTGCGCCATAAAGGCTAAACTGTACATAAAAGCCAAACTTTCCGAACGGTTTACATATTTTGACAGTTCCATCGATAGTCTTTTAATTAGCTTTCTCTTTCGTGGCTTTGAGAATATTCTCTCAAACTTGATGCTGAGGTATTTAGTTACATATCCAAGTGCCCCAACAATTACGGGTTTAATTTTTGTAGTCCATTGGTGAATCTGTTAATTTCTCAATAGTTCACCATTAGCGTTTTTTTTTCTTCGGTAATCTTTAACTTTAAGTCACTGGGCAACTGACTTATATCTTGTATAGTTGTGCATGATGCGAGAAATTCAGTATATTATAATCATGATCATGACTTATAGGTGATGATATATTCAAATGTAAAACTAATAACGACATAAACAAAACATCTGAATGGGAAGATATTGAATTCAATAGACCCGAGCCATCTAACGACTATTGTGTGTAATTCATTACCACTCTATATACAGTAGGAAGAATATCTAATGGCAATTGTTGGTTCTCTTTGCATGTTGGTGCTGTGTTATCAAAAAAGGATTAATTAGATACATTCCCTAGTAGCCTGGGCAGAATTAATCTTTGCTAGTTTACCTAATTTTTGTTAATAGACAATCTCCAGCCTGTTATAACACTACGACCGTGCGTTGCATGTGCCTGTAGTAGAGTCCTATCTGTGGCAAGAGTTTAGGGCAGGCTTCCAGTTTCAAGAAACATTTCCTAATTCCGTTCTAACTCGAAGGCCCTGTGTAGGATCTTGGGCACTATTTTGTCTTATGGCTAAAAGATTTATGACTTATGCTAGCATGCTAGCAGGAAGCAGCCAGAATTTGGAAGGAATCAGTTTAGAAAAATGGAAGGCGCCACTTAATGTTATTGATTGGCACCAGAACACGGAATAAAGTAAGAAGTAAAACTTCATAATGTGCAATTGAAGCAGTATTGGATTAAAGCAGCAATCTGTGTATCATACTTAATGCAAATGCATTGTAGAAAGCAAAATTAACAGCGGTATTCGTCCAGAGATAATATTACTTAGCGACGTGTAGTGTTAAATAACACAAAATATATCCATCGCAGAGGGAAATCGTTCAGCTGTGGTAGTGGGAATGCTAGATTCTTACATTTGCCTTTTTGGAATTCGGCTATTGCAAGTACCCCTTGGCAACCACATGTCAAAACGAAATCCGTCCTCATTGATACAGGAAAGCAGAGACTGAAACACCACTGATGTTTCAGTTAGCCAGTCGGTTGAATGAAAACTAGTTATGTTTAACGGAAACAGTATTAAATTAAAATAAAACCTGTGAATCGTTCTTAACGCAGACACATCACGAAGAACCAAATTAGCTGTGGTTTTTTCTTGGAAATGGAACAAACATTTTAATGCAATTTTATGTTGGTCCAACTGATGGATCCAAACCGAATCCCAAGACTATACTAAAAGAAAAATGACAATCGGAAGATGACAGAGCTTTCTGAAATTATTTTTTTATTTTTTACTCTTACCCCATGGATTAGAGCTAGTATCAGTTATGAAGAATCATTAAGCTGTAATCCTTTGTGGGTTCTTCATCTCCTAGAAGAGATCGTTTAAGGATGAAATTAGGAAGTGTATGATATGGATACAAAAAAAAATAAATAAATAAAGTAAAGCGAAAAAATACACTGGAGGAATTTTGAAACCACCGTGTCTTGTGATTGTTTGGTTCCCGGGTTAAATAGCTTTGAACGCTTTACCAGAACACATGGTTTTTAAGAATTTTTTTATTTGCTTTGTTTTTGCGATTAGCATCAGTAATAAATTGGTTGGAACAGAAGATAATCTGCAATGGAATTATCAGAATGTAACTACAGACATCACTGCAAATTTAGATAAAGGTGTTGATGAAAATGATAAGATGGAACATTGACGAAGAGCTAAATCAAATAGAAAGGACTGGAGTAGAAGAGGATGAATCAGACATTGCTGGTTTTTAAGTGATAACCTCTTGTTAAGAATAAAGGCCTGTTTCTTTAACCTGTCCTACAGCCATCGCCCAATAGCTTTAAGCAAATGTTACTGAACTAAAAAAAGAACCCTACCACATTTAGTACTTATATTTTAGATATTATTTCTAAGTTCCCTATTTTATGTAGCAAAAATTTGCAGGGATATTATATTGGTTTATTAAGTGACTGAGTTAGTTTTTGTATTTAGCGAAACACATGCGCCATACGATCTATGGACGATATTATTCACAGTCAAAAACAGAATGTGTATTCAAATAAGTCTAGGTGGAGAACATTCTCCCGTGTCTATTCTTGCAGCAGTAGATCTCACAACGTCTGATTACAATAGAACATGTTGAAAAGGATTTACACGAATACATGAATGCTTGTATTCTGTGATTGCATTATATAAGAAAATAACACACGTTTCTGATTTTTAGCTCTAAGCATTGTTACTTCATTTTATCGGTCCTACAAGCGTTACGGGTGAAGTGAACTTCAGCGGTAAGATATTTTGACCAACAATGAAAGTATTGTACCTATTAATAAGTGAAGAATGGAAGAATGACCTTTCTGATGATTGTTATCCACTTTAATGATTATATATTTGAAGGCGCATGGCTCAGTGGTTAGAGCGTCGGGAACGCAATCGTGAAGTAGTGAGTTCAATTTGCAGACCGGGCTGTGCTGTTCTCTTGAGCAAGACACGTTATTACACGTTGCTCCAGTTCACTCAGCTGTAGAAATGGGTTATCGGTTACTTGTTTAAGTCATTAGACTGCCACCATTCTAGAGCACCGCCTTAACAGCTTTTAGTCGAAGGTATCGACCCACCCCAGGACTTATTCTTTGTAAGCCTACTAATTATTGTTTTTTTTTACTGCTAAGCTACGGGGACGCAAACACACCAACATCGGTTGTCAAGCAGCGATGGACACATGAAAGCACATATAAAATATAAATGAGTAACAGTAGGGGTACAGGTGTCAATCCATTACGGCCGTTTCTAACGACTCCTTTAATTGATTAATGAAAATATTACATCATTGTAAGAAAAACGTTTTTGTCGGATGAATTAAAGAACTTCAAAATAAAGTTTGCTCCGTGGATTTCATTTCGAATGTCCCAGGTTCATGAATCCATCTAAGGAAAATGGTTTCTTTACAATGATGTAATGCTTTCATTAATCGATTAAAGGAGTCCTTAGAAACGGCTGTTAGGGATTGACACCTCTACTGTTACTCAGACTTTATTCACCTGTCTCGTAATCTGCTCTTCGTAAATATTATAGACAGTATACTTAATATAATATACATGTCTGAACAGCTCAAGAGCGGATTTCTTCACTCAGCTGGGTATAATTGCTTACATTCACTGCAAGAATTTCATTCGGTCGGTACTTATGTACCAAGTTTGATATCTACATAATATTGTCGTGTGTGTATATTATTCCATCCTAACGAAGTGCCTCAGTTTAAGAACATAATTCTACTGATTCTTATATATAGAGGAGAAAAAATGTAAGGACAACCAAGTTAAGCAAGTCGATATACAAAAAAATATTAAATACATTTAATACAAAAAAATGTACATATGTTTACATATAAAACGGTCCGACTTACCCAGAACAGAAATGACATCAAGAATTAAAAGGGTTGAATAAGAGCTTTCCGAGTTCAACAATTGCATCTGGGGGCGTGGTGCTTCCCAAAACAGCTGTTGGACCTGATATCATTTCCGTTGTAAGTCGGACCTTTTCGCACATAAACATATCTATATATCTTTTTGTATTAAATGCATTTAATGTCTTTTTATATATTGACCTTCCTAACTTGCTTGTCCATACATTTATTCTTCTACCAGCTCAAGTTTAAATCTCTTGAGCACTTCGAAGTGTATTCTATACGGAGAATATCTGCCTCTCATGTCTCTCTCTTTCTTACTCTCCTCCTCTCTCTCTCTCTCTCTCTCTCTCTCTCTCTCTCTATATATATATATATATATATATATATATATATATATATATATATATATATATAATGTAAATAATATATCGGAAATACTATAGAAAGTACCTTTATACAAAAAATATGTATAAAAGGATGTCTGAATAACCAAGAGCGAATATCTTCACTTAGCTGGGTTGCACACACGGCAGGAATATTAGATACAAACACCCCAACATGGAGTCTTGCTATTCAGTAGTCAAGTAATACTGTTGAAGTGTGCAGACTATACCGAACTAGCAAGGTGCCTCAATTTAAGTACCTAATTCAACTGAATCTAGATTACATTATATATATATATATATATATATATATATATATATATATATATATATATATATATATATATACACTCTCTTTACTCTCTTTTACTTGTTTCAGTTATTTGACTGCGGTCATGTTGGAGCACCGTCTTTAGTCGAGCAAATCAACCCCAGGACTTATTCTTTGTAAGCCTAGCACTTATTCTATCGGTTTCTTTTGCCGAACCGCTAAGTTACGGAGACCTAAACACACCAGCATCGGTTGTCAAGCGATGTTGGGGGGGGGGGGGTGAGGACAAGCACAGACACACAAACAAACACATACATATATATACGACGGGCTTCTTTCAGTTTCCGTCTACCAAATCCACTCACAAGGCTTTGGTCGGCCTGAGGCATAGTAGAAGACACTTGCCCAAGGTGCCATGCAGTGGGACTGAACCAGGAACCATGTAATTACCACATAGCCACTCTTGTATATATTTATTTTATTACAAATGCAAAACAAAACCACACACTCGCCTCCATAGTTTCGTTTTCCATACAATATGTGCGATTATTTGTTTACTCATCTACGGTACGCTACGGATTTTCTATTTAATATATCTTAATTAATGTGTTATACAGTGGAGAACTGTACTCTATTTCTGTTTATTAATTTATTAATTTTTAGGCGTGAAAATGCTTATTTTACACAGAAATAATTAAAATCTTAAAAAAATATAACTACCTTTCGGCCGCAGAATCCCGTGCTATACTGAGGAGTCCGCGATATAAATTTACATATGTTAGCTAGAAAGATCCGCGATGTACTGAGTGCGTGATAGGCAAACCGCGATATGACATGGGAGTACTGTATATAGATAGAAGCACACATACATATCTCAATGCATAGTTATGTAAATAAACAGCCAGGGAGATAGATTGACAGATATATAGTGAAATAGTTAATTAGACAGAGAGACAGATTGATTGTTTTATAGACATACGTACAGATATATAAGTCAAGAAGTGATAGATAGATAGACAAAGAGAAAGAGAGAGAGGGGGAGAGAGAGAACAGCTTGAAAGAGAGAGAACAGCTTGAAAGAGAGAGAACAGCTTGAAAGAGAGAGAACAGCTTGAAAGAGAGAGAACAGCTTGAAAGAGAGAGAACAGCTTGAAAGAGAGAGAACAGACAAGAAATACAGACAGATAGACAAACAGACAGACAAACAGACAGAAAGACAGGCAAACAGAAAGACCGACTGAAATTCAAAAAGAAAGACAAAGAGACAAACAAATAGGTAGATAAATACATAGAGGGAGAGAGGGAGAGAGAGAGAGACAGGCAGACACTCAGAGATAGAGAGATAGATAGATTGATGCATAGATAAATATGTACTAGATAGATAGAT
>NC_142932.1:16849456-16854456 GCF_046866305.1 Octopus bimaculoides | reverse complement strand
ATGACTGAAATAAGTTACCGTATTTTAATGAGAGATATTTAAATAAATTTAATGAAAATACTGAACGAAATATATGAAAAGCAATAAAAATTCGATCCAATTATATTGATAAAATTGGAATATTTAATGCGAAATATGTCCGGTATATGCTAGTTGCTGCTTTGATATTTGGCTGGAAATTATTGAATTTTAGTCTTAAATTATCCAAATTCTCCAAAATTCAGTTCGCATATTTAGATACGGACACACAGATATCTTTGCCCTCACGCAAATGCATAGATATCCTTACCATTAAAAAATTCTTTGTCATGTTTTACGCGTTCGTAGCTACTGTTTACGCATCTTTTGAAAAACGTTTAAATATACAGCTAACATTGATCCGTTGCTGGAGGGAGCCATCTCTTCTAACGACGGAATGTTGCACATATGCCATTTGCAGTGTATATATCTGCATATACTTGTCGTTGTGGTTATGTTTAGCAACACCCCGATCATGACCACCACTACTTCCACCACCACCACCACAAACAAAGCTACCACCACCACAAACAAAGCCACCACCACCACAAACAAAGCCACCACCACCACAAACAAAACCACCACCACCACCACCACCACCACCACCACCACCACCATCACCACCACCACCACCACCACCATCACCACCACCACCACCACCACCAACACCACCACCGCCGCCACCACCACCATCACCACCAACTTTCACTTCCGAAATCACCGTTAAGGCGGCAACGGCGATGAAGATAACAGCCATTGTTACCACCAAAACCACCACCACCACCACCACCGCCGCCGCCGCCGCCACCACCACCATTATTACTCTCATTGCCACCATGGTCACCATCATCACCATCATCACACCACTATTATCATCACACCATCACCACTACTACCATCATCTCTACCACTACTACCATTCCAAGTACCACCACCAGAAACCCTACCATGTCACCAGCACCACCACCACCACCACCACCACCATAACACTCTAAGGCTTTTCAATAGGCAAAAGACATGTTAAATACCCTAGTCTTATATTTCTTTCAAAAAAGCAAACAGGGCAGTCCCGAATAGAATTCCTTCAATCATATGTTTACAGGTTCAATATTTCCCGTGATGAAACAACAAAAACAACAACGACAACAACAACAGCGACACATGTAATACCAGCAGCAACAGTAACAACGTTAAAACGACGAATTCTAACACCACAGTTACCACCACTACCACCACCACCACCACCACCACCACCACCACCACTACCACGACAACTACCACTGTCACCACTGCCGGCCTCCGTCACCCTCTACCGAAAAAACAACATCAGCACCAATAACAACAACATCGACATTAACGACAATCTCCTCTCTTCCTTCAATGAAATATATGTCCACCGTTGCCTGATACCGAAGATGTCATGTCCGTTTATGCTTTAAATCATCCATCATTCTTACGGTCACATCATCAATATGACCAACATCTATCCATCCATTCTTACCATTCACAATCAACGTAAAACAGTTTATCTGCATAACACCGTGTCATATAAACACTGGCCCTAAAATTTCACTCTCTTTGTATTTGTATATGAATAGAGTAACTCCATATTAGTTCGCTCGTTTTGAATTGCCAAGAACCAACTAAACACTTGCCATAATTTTCTATATTTTCTTTCTTGTTCTGGATCCTTTGAAGGCATTCATATCTATTCTGGACCCTTTTAAATATTGCTCGTTTGTGAATGTTAATCTCCATGTTTCTAATACTGGTAGCGAAAATATAAAAGCAACTTCATAAAAAGCCGTTTAGTTTTGCCAAACAAGCAGACGATAAGATGGCCGATATTCCGGCCTAAATAAACAACACATATCAGCCTAGTAAAACCTGTGTGAAACTGTGTCTACAGAGTAAAAGATGTGTGAAGACTGAACGATTCTGCGACAAACTATGCAAAGCGTATGTGAGACAGCGTGAAGTTGTACGAAACTATTTAATGTTGCGAGAGGCTGTGTGAGATTATGTAAAGGTGTGTGAATTTGCAAGAAGCTGTGATATTTATTTGAGATTAACAGAGTGAAGATATATGAGGCTGTGAGTTGGTGACAAGCGTTGTGAAGCTGTATAAAGCTGCATGAAACTGCGTAAGGCTGCGTAAGGCCATATAAAACTATGAAATATCCGTATGATTGTGTTAAAGAGTAGAACTCTGTTTCAAGCTGTGTATGAATGAGGCTGATATGCTACGTGAAGCTGTGAGAGGAAGAGTGAATCTAAAAGGCTGCTGTGTAAGGATGTTGTACAAGGATGTTGTACAAGGATGTTAAGAAGTTGTTTTCGGATATGTGTGTCAGTATGAAAGTATGAGTACGTGTAAAGCTGTAAGAAGCTACGAGAGCGAGTAAACTTGAAGAATGCTGTATGATATTATATAAGGCCATGAGAAAGTTGAGGGTAACTATGCTTCTCCAGTTTAATACCGTATGATTTCCTTCAAATTAATTTGTTCTTTACTTCCATTTCTGCAGCATACATTGGTGGGCATTCTACAAGCTCCTTTGTCAGACAAAAATAAAAAAGCTTTCATCTCCGCTTGTCACAAACACTTTCTCTCCGTTTCCATCTCTCTTACTCTCTCCTCTCTTCTCCTCACACACATCTCTCTCCTCTCTCTTGCTTTCTTTCTTTCTTTCTTTCTTTCCATATATCTTTTTTTCTTTCCATATATCTATCTTTCTTTCCATATATCTATCTTTCTTTCCATATATCTATCTTTCTTTCCATATATCTATCTTTCTTTCCATATATCTTTCTTTCTTTCCATATATCTTTCTTTCTTTCC
Organism: Octopus bimaculoides; assembly: GCF_046866305.1. NCBI lineage: Eukaryota > Metazoa > Mollusca > Cephalopoda > Octopoda > Octopodidae > Octopus > Octopus bimaculoides. Next base: position 16,851,596 of record NC_142932.1, on the reverse strand, counting down.
ATATATCTTTCTTTCTTTCCATATATCTATCTTTCTTTCCATATTTCTTTCTTTCCATATATCTATCTTTCTTTCCATATTTCTTTCTTTCCATATATCTTTCTTTCTTTCCATATATCTATCTTTCTTTCCATATTTCTTTCTTTCCATATATCTATCTTTCTTTCCATATTTCTTTCTTTCCATATATCTATCTTTCTTTCCATATTTCTTTCTTTCCATATATCTATCTTTCTTTCCATATATCTATCTTTCTTTCCATATTTCTTTCTTTCCATATATCTATCTTTCTTTCCATATTTCTTTCTTTCCATATATCTATCTTTCTGTCCATATTTCTTTCTTTCCATATATCTATCTTTCTTTCCATATTTCTTTCTTTCCATATATCTATCTTTCTTTCCATATTTCTTTCTTTCCATATATCTATCTTTCTTTCCATATTTCTTTCTTTCCATATATCTATCTTTCCATATATCTTTCTTTCTTTCTTTCTTTCTTTCTTTCTTTCTTTCTTTCTTTCTTTCTTTCTTTCTTTCTTTCTTTCTTTCTTTCTCTCTCTCTCTCTCTCCCTCTCTCTCTCTCTCTATATATATATATATATCTCCCTCGCTTTCTCTCTTTCAATTTGTCCATTGGTGAGGAATTAAAGATATAAAATCACAGAAGCGCTCACGCGCGCATGTATATGTAGAGAGAGAGAGAGAGAGAGAGAGAGAGAGAGAGGAAGAGAGAGAGAGAGGGAGAGAGAGAATGAGAGAGAGAATGAGAGAGAGAGGGATGGAGGGAGATTTGTCCACCCAAATACAGGAAATAGCCATTTACGTATCATACTTAAAGTATATACGTCGTTAATAGGTAAGTAACATCGGAAATCATCCGAGATAACATCTCTTATGGATGAACTGACAAATCTCGTCTTGGCATGTGACTGGCTGTCAGTACACATCATTGGTAAAACCCAACAAAGCGGATATGCAACTGATGTATTTACTAGGCGTTTACTGAACAGTTTTCGTTTCCTTCTAATACATAGGACGTGCGTAAGTGACGTTAACTTAGACGAATATTGCAATGATAAGCCTGATAACGATGCATACACATTGAATATGATACATAGAAGACTATTTTAAACTAGGTCTTTAGCCGCCGCTACGCCGCAGTTAAAAGTATTTGTTAATAATGGACGTAACTGCTTTTAATAGTAGACTGTTATATAGTGAAAGTCTCGTTGGTTACTATGGTGCTAGTGTGTAAGTGTGTGCGTAAATGGTGTGTGGGATGAATACTGAGTGGAACAGTATGTATGATTGGTTGTATAATGGTGTGTGGGGTGAGGGTACTGAGCTAGGTGGCGAGCAGGTGTGGTGGTGGAGGGGAGAGGTAGTTAAAGGTGGGATATGTGTGGGGTTGGTGTTAGATGAAGAGAGGTATCGAATTAATGGTATAAGGAGCAAAGAAATGGAGGAAGGTTAATTCTTGTTTACAGTGGAGGCGGGAGTCCGGATAGCCCTATTCAAAGACAGCCTGGATACAGACAGATGTTGTAACAAATGATCGGTGGGGCGGAAGTAGCGCGAGACCAGGATGTCATACTGAGTCTGATGTCTCACAGGTGCACAGTGGACCGGTCGGCCAAGCAGCGTCCTATTTGACCATTGTACAGGGAAGAACAAAGAGAGCAGGAGATGCAGTAGATGACATTGCTGGAAGTGCAGGTAAGAGTCGGTGATGTGATATGGCCGTTGGTGGGTGCCAGTGAGTGTCTTGAAGAGGTAGTGGTATCGGAGAGATAGGGGTAGGTGCGACAACAAGGGAAGGAACCAGGATAGGTGCCAGGAGTATGTATGTATGTGTGTATATATATATATATATATATATATATATATATATATATATATATATATATATATATATATGTATATATATATATATATATATATATATATATATATATATATATATATATATATATATATATATATATATATATATATATATATATATATATATATATATATATATGTATATATATATCTATGTATATATGTATGTATTTATGTGTGTGTATGAGTGTACGTGTGTGAGTGCAAATACATTCGTCTATAAACAAACCCAAATCTATATATATCATATCCGC
>NC_142932.1:16836956-16839456 GCF_046866305.1 Octopus bimaculoides | reverse complement strand
TATATACGTATATGTAAATCTAAATATAAATATAGCTGAGTGCATGTGTGTGTCTGTGTGTATGCATGCATGTACAGGAGTAAGTCTACATGTGTAAGGGTTTCTGTGTCCACGGTTAGGTAAAGCTTGTCTCCGTAAATTAATATTTCGACAAGTGAACGACAACATGTATGAATGTATACATCTATGTCTATATATTTTATATTGAACAGAATATTTGTTGTAACGATATATCTGCTTCAACAATTCAGCACTGAATCTGTCTAAAGTGTAATGGAAAATAGGTCAGCTTCAAAACATTGATGTCCAGGTCACAAATGCAAAGTTTGAAGGGGTTAGTAATAATTTCCTTTGATTTCTAGATAGAAGCAAATATGAAATAACACTTACCGACCAAAGACAACCAGCAAATCTGTGGTGTGGACCAGAATATTTGCTATACGATATTTATGCTTCAGCAATTCAGCGTCAAATCTGTCTGAAATGTAATGCAAAATAGTTCAGCTTCAAAACATTTATGTCTGATCACAAAAGCAAAGTTTTAAGGGAATAGTAATCATTTCCTTCAATTTCTAGATAAAAACAAATAGAAAATAACACTAACCAAAGACATAAAAAAAAAAATTGATACACAGTGTTATCGATTCAGTACAGTTTCGCGTCATTTCTTTGCTTCATCGAATGACGCATGTCACCTGACGCTCGTATGTTAAATGTCATTTAAAAATTTTTCGGCTATTTTTTTCCATGATCTCAGATATTCAACAAAATATTTTTCGGCAGATTGGCATTTAAAAAATATTTTTTTATCTGTCATCTCTATTCATCATATTCATCTTTATACTTCAATAACCTACGTTATACATACGTACACATTCGTGCTTGTATATGCATGAGTATGACTACACACATTTGCATATATCGTCAGTGCCTCTACCTATTTCGTATTTCTATTCTAATCAATTTACCTACCTGATGCCTTTCAGCAGCGAATGGATTTATGAGATATTTCTACTTTCATTTCGAAATTTGGTGTATTTAGTCATTGATATTATTATTATGTAAGCGAGAGCAGTGCATGCCATCAAAGTGACACAGGGGTAAAATATACGAATCGTATCATGACTACTCGTCTGATAAGGGTACACCAGGCACATGCATCACAACCATATGTGCGCGGCATAGTGATCTCATATCAAGATAATCAGCGCATAACCTTGTAGGTGGGACCCAGTTAGAATTTTCTTCAGGTCGAGTAGCCCATCCTGCTCAAAAGATCCCTGAATAAGGCTTGTTTAAGGATGAGGAATGAAATACCCATGTTTCCAGAGGTGAATTATCCAAGCCCCCCAAAATTCCTCTCAACACACGACTATGATGTTCCCCCACTACTTTTGCTCGTGATCAGAAATGCACATATCGTCAGCCAACAAAGGGACATGCTCAACTGGTTATTTTTTCTTCCTCGTATCTATTCTTTTAAATAATTATGCTTCTAATTTCTTTTCCAATTAAGTAATATTTTATACGTTTTTTTACCTTTTGAATTACTGTGGCATAGTCAACCCAAATCAACTTATTACTTGCAGATTTCCAAGTATATCCCAAAAATAAGAGACATTGGTTTATACAACATGCTCAATTTTGTCTGAAGCTCATATGCTTTGAACAGTTACGGAATGGGAAGTGTTTCAATGAATATATTGCTCTACCCTTAGTATCGAGTACTCTTGCATTCACATGGAGGCAAACATGTACATTCTGTGTGTGCATATATATATATATATATATATATATATGTATATATATATATATATATATATATATATATATATATATATATATATATATATATATATATATATATATATATATATATATATATATATATATATATATATATAGACCGAAAAGCGGCTGAAACAGCTCGCGATATCAACGATGCGTTTGGCCCAGGAACCACTAATGAACGTATACCACAATGGTGGTTCAAGAAATTTCGTAGCGGTGACGAGAATCATGAAGATGATAAGCGTAGAGGTCGGTCATAGGATGTTGACAACGATCAACTAAGAGCCTTAGTCGAAGCCAATTCACGCACAACTGTAACTGTTCGAGAGCTTGCTTCTGAATTAGACGTAACGTATACGACAATTTCCAACCACTTGAAAGAGCTTGGAAAAACAAAAATACTTGAGAAATGAGTGCCGCACGAATTGAATGACAACCAAAAAAAACAACAAAAAAAACGCCATTTTGAAGTGTCGGCTTCCCTTCTTTTACGCAACAAGAATAACGCATTTCTCGACAGGATTGTGACATGCATTGAAAAGTGGATTCTTTACGACAACAGGTGACGCTCAGCTCAGTGGTTGGACGCTGACGATGCTCCACGTCACTTTCAGATGCCAAAGTTACACCAAAAGAAGGTCATGGTGAGTGTTTGGTGGTCTGCAGCCGGTTTCATCCGTCACAGCTTTTGGATTCAGGCGAAACTATT
>NC_142932.1:16821956-16831956 GCF_046866305.1 Octopus bimaculoides | reverse complement strand
AGAAAATCGAAGAGCTTGGATAGGAAAAAATTACTCATCCACTGTATTCTCCGGACCTTGCTCTTTCAGACTACCATTTGTTTCGTAGTTTACAGAATCATTTGGGGGACTAAACTTTCGCAAGCCAGGAGGAGGTCAAAACAGACATTTCAGAGTTCTTCGCTTTGAAACCAAAATAATTTGACATTGATGGGATTAAAAAGCTTGTAAATAGACGGTCAATTAAAGACCATCATTGCGAAAGATCCACGTAAAGCCACTCGAGAACTGACAAAAGAATTTCATATTAGCCAGAAAACTACCTGCAACCATTTGCATGCGATCGGAAAATCAAAAATCCCGACAAATGTGTACCACATGATTTGAATGAAAATCAGAAAATGCGCAGTTATGAAACTTGCTCATCGCTTCTTATCCGTAACCAGACTGATCCATTTCTCGGCCGTGTTGTAACTTGCAATGAAAAGTGAACTTAGTACAATAATAAAAAAAAAAACGTTTTTCGCAATGGTTAGACCAAAATGAAACATCGAAAGCCTTCCCTAAACCCGAGCTCTTCAAAAAGAAGGTTATAGTGACTGTTTGGTGGTGTACTGCTGGATTCATCCACTATAACTTCTTAAAACTCGGAAAAACCATTACTGCAGAAACATATTGCCATGAAATTGCCAAAATGAACGAAAACCAGCTACTCCTCCGTCCCAGACTGGTCAACAGAAGAGGGCCAATCATTCTTCATGACAATGCTCGAACACACGTTTCACTAATGACGTTCTAGAAGTTGAGGGAACTTGGCTACGAAGCTCTTCCTTACCCGGCTTATTCCCCAGACCTTTCTCCTACCGACTACCAATTGTTTAAGCACCTTGATGGTTTCCTGCGAGGGAAGGAGTTCCAAACAAACCGATGTTGAAAGTGCGTTCAAAGAGTTCGCCAGCTCAAGAATTCCAGATTTTTGTGTTCCTGAAATAAACAAACATTTACGTATATATATATATATATATATATATATATATATACATACGACGGGCTTCTGTCGGTTTCCATCTACAAAATCCACTCACAGTGCTTCGATCGGCTCGAGGCTATAGTAGAAGACCTTTGCCCTAGGTGCCACGCAGTGGGACTGAACCAGGAACCACGTGGTTAGGAAGCAAGCTTCTTGCCACACAGCCATCATATATATACATGTATACATACATACATACATACATGCATACATACATACATACATACATACATACAAGCATACATACATACAAATACACACACACACACACACACACACACACACACACATATATATATAGGTAAATTGACATAGTACAGTGTGTGCAAGTTGATGAGTACCACATATTAACCACCATTTTCTTATTGCTCTCTCTCTCTCTCTCTCTCTCTCTCTCTCTCTATATATATATATATATATATATATATATATATATATATATATATATACACATGCTTATACACACACATATATATATGGTTATTTAATATGTTTGTAGGTGTGCTAAAAGGACCATCTTTTACAGTAGCTATGAGTTTTAGGGAAAATGTTAAACAGAGAGATAGAAATAGAGAGCGTGTGAGAGAGAGAGAGAGAGAGAGAGAGAGAAAGAGAGAGAGGGAAAGGGAGAGAAATAAAGAAATTGAGAGAAGGGGAGAATGTAAGGCCCAGCAGTTGGTGCTCCTGAGACAGCTGCAGTATTAAGAAAGCATGCGCAATGTGAGAAGGTATATTAATAATACTTTATCTTGACTCTCGTATCTGACTGCATGTTTCAATTGACAATCATCTCACCACAACGAGTGGCATGTACATGCATACATGTGCATTAACGTACATGCTCGCGTTTGGAGACACGCTGCGCGTACACATGAGTGCTCGCTCATATATCCATACATATATGTACATGTATACTTACGCGTGCATGAGCGTGTGAGTGTATATGTATATATATGTACATATATGTATATATATATATATATATGTATATATATATATATATATATATATATATATATATATATATATATATATATATATATATATATATATATATATATATATATGTATGTATATGTATATATTTATATCAGATTTACACAATATACACATACACGTATACATGCTTGTATATGCATATATAGTTGCATAAATATTTTCACACACAGACACACACATACACACACACACACACACACACACACACACACACATATATATATATATATGTATGTATCTATGTATCTATGTATGTATATTTGTATTTGCATGTATAGATGTTTAAGTATAGAAATGTGCACATATATATGTGTGTATAAATATATTATACTTAACTATATACATACAGGCAGGCAGACACATACTCACGTACACACAGATACATATGTATATCTATATCTATATATATACATACACATATAAAGATTCGCATAAATATACGCATACATATATGCATTCATGAAATCACATACAAATGCGCACGCACACACATCTACTCACACACTTGGACGGCTCACAATACCGATTTGAAGTAGACAGAGCTGAAGTGCTGAGTGGTTCCCTATTGAGTCTCTAAGTGAGCCCTTTAGGGCAACAGTGTTCCTTTAATCATTGTTCAAGATTGGCTGAGTCACCGCTGTATATTTGCAGTCAGTGCTACAAATCACTTGACATTCCATTGCAAACACTCATCTGTCTGTGTGTCACAGGTGGTGTGCGTGTGTATGTGTATACGTTCCTGTATATGTGTGTTAGTGTGTGTGTGTGTGTGATAGGTTGGGAGTGTGACAATGAGACAATATGTCTACAGTGTGTTTGTGAGTGTGTGTGTATGTATATATATATGTGTGTGTGTGTGTATTTATATGTATCTATATGTGTGTGTATGTATGTATGTATGTATATACGTGTGTGTGTGCGCGCGTGCGTATGTGTGTGCACGTGCGTGTGTGTTAATGTATGTGTGTGTATGTATGTGTATCACATGTCGTCTGTGTGTGTATGTGAATTTCTGTATGCGTATTAGTATGTGAATATGTGTATATATCTGTGTTCCACAGGTGGTGTATATGTGTGCGTGCCGTGCGTTTGTCAGTATCTGTATATGTACATGTGTATTTCACAGGTTGGTGTGTATATGTGTGTTGCGTTAAGTGGGGGCGCGTGTGTGTATGCGTATGTGTGTGCGTGTGTACATTTCTGTATGGCACAGGTCGTGTGTGTATGGCTATCATGCTATACTCCTTCAATGTGTGTATGTCTGTTTCTTTACGTATGCGTAAATGTGTGTCTCTGTGTATGTTAGTTGTGTGTCTATATGCGCGTGTGTGTCTCATATTTCTGTGTGATTCTTTGTCGAGGTTTCAGCAGAGTGTGCGTGTATGTATGTGTCATATGTGTGTGTGTGTGTGTGTGTGTGTGTGTGTGTGCTACATTCATATATTTCATTTCATATTTTTCAAGCATTACATTTTTGAAGATTTTTATACTCAAATCTCTTCTATTTTCAACAAGTGTATGTCTACGTATATATGTATATATACGTAGATATATACATAAATATATATGTGTAAGGGTGTGTGTATGTATTTGCTTGTACACATACAAACACAAACAAACATACGCACACAAACACAAACAGACATACACACACATATACGCACGCACACACACATACACACGCACTCGCACACTCGCATATATTCTCTGATATCTAAGAGTGGGAATGAGTGCTCAACACCGGATTAGTGGATAAATATTCGTTACTAGTGAGTTAATGAAGATACCAATGGTTTCCTGCTAAAGGATTTCTTAACAATTTTCCAGCCTGCTATATGGGAACGTTGGTAGTCGTTTCCATTTTGGATGAGAACACATGAAGTAACACGAAACTCTACAAGATTTCAGGCTAAGTTACCTACCATGATCTGTATTCTCCTCCAAAATGGAGACGAGTGCCAACGCTCCCATGTAGCAGGCTAGAAAATTGTTAAGAGATCTCAATCTACATGAAACCATTGGTAGCCTTCTTAACCCACAAATGATATATATGCAAGATATATTTGTGTGTATGGGTGTGTGTGCGTGAATGTGTGTGTGTGTGCATGTGTGTGTGCGTGTGGAAAGCGAAAGAACAAGATAGATAGAGAGATAGATGTGATGAATGTTCACCCGTGACTAGAAAGGCCATCACTGAACACTACCCTTACAAAATACCAGCAATGCCTGGGCCTGTATTGCATCAGTAGGTGCCTTCAACCAGGTTCACACCCGCGCTTGTATGCTCGCCAGATCATCCTCTTACGCGAATATCGGATAGTTGCCTCACCGGCGATTTTACAGCACCTCACAAAACCTCTCCACCCTACTGACATTATCCAGAAAGAAACCAGGGCAAGATGCGGAGAAAACTCATTCTCACGGGAACGCAAACCAAAAGCGCAAACAAAAAATCTGCAAGCTGATCAACGCCTTTTTCTGCATATTATTGGTTTTATATCAGATTGACCACATAGAGACATGCTCTAGCAAAAGCTAAGGGTTGTTTCATTCCCAGTGTCCAAACAGCGCACCAGACATGAAGCCAGAATTTCTGAGGGCCCATACTATTGCTAAATACTCATTGAACCTACACGAGATCCATCCATCGTTATGGCAAGACTATTTAAAGTCCGGCTGGGTTTCATGCAGCCCCACTCATCAGACAACCTAGTTGTAGTTCGGTTTAGAGGGTAAGAACCGGAACATGGAACACGTTGCACTGCATTCCGTGTAAACAATAGCACTCATCTGTGACCCTCACATGTGACTAATCATATATATATATATATATATATATATATATATATATATATATATATATATATATAGATAGATAGATAGATAGATAGAAAGATATAGATATAGATATAGATATATATACAAAATGTAGAAGAGCACCACTCCACCGATCGGCTTGAAAAATTGTTTTAAGAGATTAAGATATATTCTTAACATGAAAACAATGGTAGCCTTAATACACAAATAAAAAGATTTTATCCATCAATGCGGTGTTGAGCAATCCTTCTCATTGTTCGATATTTACGTATATATATATATATATATATAAATATATATGTGCATGTACCTAGCTATGTGTCTGTTTGTCAGTCTGTCTATCGACATACACGCACACACACACACACACACATACACACACGTACACATACCCACATGCACACACACACACACATATGAGACAGTTATATTTTCATGGAATCTGGCTGTTATATCTGACTGGAACGAAAGACCGCGTTGCAGGTTTAACCATGTTGATGGAGTGCTGAAATATATTTAGCATTATTTATTCACCATTACACATGTTTCATTCGCTAATAGGAGTTACAAAATACTACGTATGGGAGAAACCTATAACATAGCTGCTATTAGAAATTCTTCAGACACAGAAACAAATAATACAAAACTTACTTTTGGATCAACAGTATACATAGTTAGTAATTAGGAGTTCTTTAGATAGTTAGAGGAGAAAAAGAGAAAATCTCGTAATGCAGAAATAGTGAGAGTAAGACAAATCTCAACTTACGTCAGTAATTGGTTCCAAGAATTGCGATTTATTTCAGGTGTGGCTACGAGGTAAGAAGCTTGTTGTGCATTTATATATATATATATATATATATATATATATATATATATATATATATATATATATATATATTCATGTGTCTGTGTTTGTTCCCCTGCCATCGCTAAACAACCGATGCTGGTGTGTTTATGTCAGCATAACTTAGCGGTTCGGAGAAACAGACCCATAGAATAAGTACTGGGGCTCACAAAGAATAAGTCCTGAGTCGAGTTCTTTGACTGAAATCCTTTAAGGTGGTGCTCCAGCATAGCTGCGGTCAAATGTCTGAAACAAGTAAAAGAGTAGAGTAGGAGAAAAAGACGAAAAATATTTCTAAAATTATATAACCATGTGTCTGATTTAATAAACGGTTTGTACATGTTTTTTCATATAAATCATCCCTATTCGACTCCAGTGTTGGTTTTTAGGAGCTTTTTAACATTTATACTTCAAATTATGTTCGCTGAGACCGACGTAAATTTCAATAAATCGACTGCGATTGAGGGTTAGTTTTCGCAATAATTTCTTAAAAACAACGTCATAAAGTCGAAAAAAAAAACGTAATTCGAGATGACGTAATTTGGGATATGCTTGTATATATTAATAAACAGACATGCATTCAAATACACACGCACACTCACACACACGACACACGTGCACACACACATATACTTGCTTGGGTGTGCATATGAGTCATAAGCAGTGTGTGTTTATGAGTCACTAGTGGTGCATGTGTGTGTGTATGTGTGTGTGTATGTGTGTGTGTATGTATGCAACTGTTTCATATTGGTGTCGTGTGCCAATGTATTTAAGAATTGCATATGTTGAAACGAACTGGAACCGCAAAAATCAAAAGCGTCCAAAATTTGTCGTAGAACGTAAGTTAGAGAAAAAGGGTTCTGACAACATCAGATTTGAACGAGATGCTAATAAATAGATCAGTGACGCTCAACCTTATTAGCGTGGCAAGTGAGATTTTAAATTCATTTAATAATATTCACGGAATATCACGTATTAGCTATATGTATGGTAGCCTCTTGAGGCCGCGAAAAACGATTCTGCAATTTCTTGTTGATTAACCTTCACGGATTCTCGGTCGATGCATACGGAAATCTCTTAGGCGCCGGCGGGACTGTGTGGTAAGAAGATTGTTTCTCAACCATATGGTTCCGGGTTCAGTCCCACTGCACGGCACCCTCGGTAGGTGTCTTCTACTATAGCCTCGGGCCGACCAAACGCTTGTGAGTGGATTTGGTAGATGGAAACAGAAAGTAGTCCGTCGTATATACATACATGCGTACATACATACATACATACATACATACATACATACATACATACATACATACATATATATATATATATATATTGGCTTCAACCATGGCCCCCAGACGTCTTCTGAATTTCCTGTAACTCTTCCAGTGGTCACCGAGAGTTATAAAAATCAAACATCCAGTCAACATCATGGTGTTTGGAGTGAGCACTAGTGATGGCGACGTTATGCTTCCATTCATCTTCTCACACAGCCTCAGACTCAACACAAAGGCCTACATCAAGTGCCTGGCGGAGGTAGTGCTTCCCTGGGTCAAGAGGATGGCTGCTGGAAGGCCCTATGTCTAGCAACAGGACTCTGCACCATGCCACATAAGCAGGAGAATCCAGTCATGGCTGTTAGACAATTTCTGCGACCACACTACCCCTAACATCTGGCCACCTAACTCCCCAGACTGCAACCCTCTTGATTATTACGTGTGGGGTTCACATAATTAGCGAGAGACCAACAATTCTCCTTGTAAAACCAAAGATGAACTGAATTCAAGAATGTTGGCAGCATTGACCAACTTAAACAAGGAAGCCGTCCAGAAAAGTTGCAGAAGATTCAAAAGACGTTTGGAAGCCATGGTTGAAGCCAATGGCGATTTTATCGAATAAATTTACTCTTTAGTATTTCAAGATATTTTTAGGAAATTTTGATAAATACATCCGTTAAAATGAGATGTCTGTGTTATTTTCATTTATGCATGATTTAGACGACAGTTTGTTCACCCTCTGTGTGTGTGTGTGTGTGTGTGTGTGTGTGTGTGTGTGTGTGTGTGTGTGTGTGTGTGTGTGTTGTGTGTGTGTGTGTGTGTATGTGTGTGTGAGTGTATGTGGGTGTGTGTGTATCTATATGTGTGTGTCGTGTCTGTGCTTTTCCCCACCATTACTGCTTGACAATCGGTGTCGGTGTGCTTACGTCCCCTAACTTAGCGGTTCGGCAAAAAAGACCCATAGAATAAGTACTAAGCTTAAAAATCCTGGGGTCGATTGCTTCGTCCAAAACAGTTCAAGGCGGTGCCCCACCAATGCTGCTGTCAAATGACTGAAACAAATAAACGAAAGAGGATTCTGTTTATAGGGAGCAAACCTTCGGGCTGCATTTCAAGTGCACGGTGTACCAAAGGTCAGATGTCAAAGTGTCACAGTACAACATGAAATAAAGTGTTTTGCCCAAGAGCACAATGCATCGCCCAGTGCGGTAATCGAACCCACAATTTAGCAATCACGAGCGCAACGCCCTAACCACATGCGCCCTCATGTCTCTCTATCTCTCTAGATCCCTCATATATATATATATATATATATATATATATGTGTATGTATATATATATATAATGAAAAATATTTCAATACAAATGTATTAATACAAATGTATCAATTTCCAGCAAAATGTCCAGTAAATATCGGTACCTTGTTGTACCACTCTTATGAATTTATATATATATATATATATATATATATACATATATATATATATATACATATATATATATATATATATATATATATATATATATATATATATATATATATATATATATATGTATGTATGTATGTGTGTGTGTGTGTGTTCTTTTATTCGTTTATTTGTTTCAGTCATTTGACTGCGGCCATGCTGGAGCACCATCTTTAGTCGAACAAAATTGACCCAGAACTTATTTTTTTGTAAGCCTAGTACATACTCTACCGGAATCTTATGCCGAACTGCTAAGTTACGGGGATATAAACACACCAGCATCGGTTGTCAAGCGATGTTGAGAGGAGAAACAGAGACACAGACACACACAAATACACATACAAACACACACACATATAAGACGGGCTTCTCTCAGTTTCCGCCTGCCAAGTTCACTCACTAGGCTTTAATGGGCCTGTGGCTACAGCAGACAACACCAGCCCAAGGTGCCACGCAGTGGGACTGAACTCGGAACCATGTGGTTGGGAAGCAAGCTTCTTACCACAAAACCATGCCTCTAAATATATACATGTATATATGTTTGTTTGTCTATCTATCTATCTGTCTATCTATCTACCCACCCATCTATCTATCTATCTATCTATCTATCTATCTATCTGGTGAGTAAATTTCGTAGACAGGAACTGGAAAATGCCTATCGAATATGTGTATGTGTGTGTGTGTGTGTGTGTGTGTGTGTGTGTGTGTGTGTGTGTGTGTGTGTGTGTGTGTGTGTGTGTGTGTGTGTTTCGTAGCCAGAAACTGAAAGACGCCCGTCGTATATTTTAATCTATATGAATGCGTGTGTGCGTGAGCGCGTTTGTCCCTCATCACCACTTGATAACCAACGTTGAGATTGTTTACTTTCTCGTAACTCAGCGGTTCTGCACTAAGTGAACGATTGAGTAAATAGGGGGGTTTTAAAAATTGAGTACTAGAAGTAATTTGTTCGACTAAAACGCTCAACGCAGTGCCCCAACATTGCCCCTACATTCAGCACATTGACTGAAACAATTAGAAGAAAAGGATTAATACATGCTTATATAATACACATGGTCGCAGCTCCGATGTTAAAACGGGCGAATAAAGAAAAAAATGAAAAAGAAACGCCATCTTCTTTCATACGAGGGACGAACGTGTACAAGCTCTCCACAGGCATGAGGAGATAAAGAGATGAGGAGATAAATAGTTATTTACACGAGAGTAGAATATCGTAAAGAATATAATAACAGATATCAGAAACTATTGCAAGATATTACCATTGATTACTACATTGATACATGCAGAAAAAGAAGTTTTAGAATCGATATTAGCGGTAACACACACGGAATGTGGAACGGACCAACGTAACTAAATGCTAAATGTTATTATTTATCTCGTCCACCATTATTGTTAGTAACAGTAGTACGGAAAATAATTATACATATGTATATATATATATAATTTATATATATGTATATATATATATATATATATATATATATATATATATATATATATATATATATATATATATATATATATATATATATATATATAATGAGTATACCTTCAGATAAAAAAAAAAGGTTAAGTTACATTTGTGTTCTATTAA
>NC_142932.1:16801956-16816956 GCF_046866305.1 Octopus bimaculoides | reverse complement strand
ATATATATATATATATATATATATAAAAGTATTATGTGTTTGTGTATGTGTCTCTGTTTGTCCCCCAACATCGCTTGACAACCGATGTTGGTGTGTTTACGTGGCCTAGAATAAGTACTAAACTTAAGAATAAGTCCTAGGGTCGATTTTTTCGACTAAAGGTGGTGCTCCAGCATGGCTGCAGCCAAATGGCTGAAAGAAGTAAAAGATTAAAACATTTAAAGATCATATATATATATTCATACATATAAGTGTGTGTGTGTGTGTGTGTGTGTGTGTGTGTTTGTATATATATATATATATATATATATATATATATATATATATATATATATATATATATATATATATATATATATATATACATATAAGTGTGTGTATGTGTGTCTTTTACTTGTTTCAGTCATGTGACTGCGGCCATGCTGGGCCATTCCATTGAAGAACTTTCGTCGAACGAATCGACCCTAGTACTATAATTTTAAAACCCTGTACTTATTCTATCGGTCTCTATGTATACACACATGCAACACACAACTGACATAGCAGTGAGAACAGCTAAAACATTAGCAGTTAAAACAACGCAAACAATTTAAGCAGCAAAACAAAAGCAACAGAAACAACAACAACAACAACAACACCAACAACAACAAGAATAACAACAACAGTTATAACAACAGCACCATAACACCATCAACAACAAATATATCAGCGGTGACTGTGTTAAGATGCATCACGCCATGTTGCATGTGTTAACATTCTGTCTGACGTCTTTAGTTACATATTGCATGTTTATGTATGCAGCCGTCTGTGTATGTGTATGTGCATGTGTTTGTGTATGTAAGGTACTATAGTGTGTTATAGTACCTGTGTGATTGTGTGTGTGTTAGTGTGTATGTGTTTGAGTGGGATGGCATAAGTTAGTTAACGTTTCCAGTGGTTTGTGCTTGTATCTGCGCATGTATAAACGCATACATGACAAAATGGCTCAGATGGTGTGTTCGAGATACGAAGTTTCGTGTTCGGATTCGACCGCTTCTACTACGTCATCTCAAGGTGAGTGGAGTTTGATAGACGAAAACTGTGGTGATCTGTACCTATGATACAAGAGGGTCCAGTTTTGTAACATACACAATACCTTATGGGTGATTCTGCATGAGCTGTATGTTAAAGTTACAAGTTCGTAGAATATTCAGCCATTTCTACTATAAAAGCGAGCTAATTGTGTGTCACGTCTGCAAAATTTTAAGTAACATCAGGAACCACATCAACCTGTTACTCAATAAATAGTTTCAACTATATGTGTTAAGTGCAGTCGCTGGTTTGTTCCACATACAGTGTGCTTCAGAATTAACGATCTATTTCAGTGAAAGCGGGCAATTTTTTTTTTAGAAACTCGTTTTTATTTATGCTTATCATGTTTAATATGTGCTAAAAGATCAAGGTGTAGGAAGCTAGCAGGCTTCAAGAACTCCGTAGAAACAAATCGACTCCAGGACTTATTCTTTGTAAAACTAGTACTTTTGCCGAACCGCTAAGTTACGCAGACGTAAACACACCAGCATCGGTTGCCAAGCGATGTTGGGGGACAAACACAGACACACAAACATATACACACACATACGTATATACATATATACGACGGGCTTCTTTCAGTTTTCCGTCTACCAAATCCACTCACAAGGCTTTGGTCGGCCCGAGGCTATAGTAGAAGACACTTGCGCACGGTGCGACGTAGTGGGACTGAACCCGGAACCATGTGGTTGGTAAGCAAGCTACTTACCACACAGCCATTCCGTAACTATAGATATATAATGTTGATGATTTTCTTTCTTGAGCAATATGGTGAAAGCTTCCTCACCAGTGGGATCCAAGCACTGCAAAACTGAGAGAAGAAAAAATGGAAAAAAATGGAAGAAAGACAAGAAGAAAGGACAGTCATTAGATAGCATCCACTCTGGGGCGTCACTTTGAAAAATGCATAGGAGAACGAATCGAGCTCCAGTACTTAGTACTTCTTAAAGTTTGATACTTATTCTATCGGTCTCTTTTGCCGAACCGTTAATTTACGGGGACACAGATATACCAACGCCAGTTGTCAAGTGGTGATGGGGCACAAACACAGATACAAGGACACACATACACACATACACACTTATATATGTGAAATACATATGCATATATAAATATGTATTTATATGTAATATATGTAAATAGGTATGTGTATATATATATATATATATATATATATATATATATATATATATATATATATACATATATATATATATATATATATATATACATATATATATACATACACATATATATAAACACACACACAGACACACGTACACACACAAACACACGTACACACACACACACACATATGTATGTATGTATGTATGTATGTATGTGTGTGTGTGTTTGTGTGTTTGTGTGTGTGTGTGTGTGTGTGTGTGTATGTGTGTGTGTGTGTGTGTGTGTATGTGTGTCCAAATTTCCAAATTTAGGGAATGGAGCAGGTAAAATCCAGGCTACATATGTTTCTTAACTAACAGAACCTCGGAAGTAGTAATTACTCAACGAGGGATACTCCTATAGCGATTCACTGGGCCGTAAATATATTCTTTTATCAGGGCTGCATTGTCGCAAGAATTTGATCGAAAATGCGTGGAAATCACAGAGAAGAAAGAGGAAAAGCATATGTGTGAAGAAATAATACATGAGAGTGTACAAATATCTAAAGTTGTTAAGAAAAAAAAAAAGAAAGAATAAGGAAAAGGAGAGGGGCAAGAGTAGTGGGAAAAATTTCGATACCATTGCTATATATATACTCGCATGCACAGAGATACAAGTACTCACTCACACCCACACACGAACACATACACAACAAACGAACACAAACACACATACACACACACACACACACACACATACACACACACACATACACACACACAAATATTAGTTGAAACACTCTGCTATTTACATTATACTTGAATGTCTAAGTAGTTTTCGTTGATCGGAAATATAGAACACTTATCGGCAGAGATCAAAGGCAAGAGAAGATGTGAATACGTGTGTCGGTGTGAACGTGTGTTTATGCTCAATATGCGATGTGTATTGCTGATTGCTTGTGACTAAGCGTCTGTTTAATGTGTATCAGTGTTAAGTGGTTAATGTTTATGATTGTGTGCGTTTATGTTGTTTGTCAGTTCGTCCGAATGCATGCCTGCATGTTACTGTATCGCATGCTTATGTTATAGGGTGTGTGTGTGTGTGCTCATGTGCGTGTGTGCGTGTGAAGGTGTGAGTATGTGTGCTTGTTAGAACATGTGTGAATTAGTATTAGACCTGTGAATTAACACTGGTCTGCGTAGTAGATGTTGTTTGTTTATTGTTTATGTATGTACATACATACACACACACAGACACACACACAGACACATACACAGACATAATGTGGCTGTCCTGGAAAAGACGATTATTACTGTTGTTTAGCCCCAGGAAACATCGTTTACAGATGGCTATACGACACAATACCTGTGTCCTTATATTTTCGAAAAGGGTGTCCAGCACCCCCATCGAGCACAAAGCAACAGCTGTGGACCAGTTTCTGGGTTATTACTCTTTATCAACACAGAGTATCTGCTTGGCTAGGTGGCGCTGCTGAATATATTCAAAAATATATAGTTTTCAAAGTGACACACAGTTACTGATCTAATAAATAGAAACGTTATTATTTCTAAATCCCTCAAAGAGAGATGTTCAGTAGCAGTCCTTCAAAGGCCAGTAACCCAGAAATCGGTCCAAAGATGCTGCTTTGTGCTGGATGGGGGTGCTGGACTCCCTATTCGAAAATATAAGAACACAGATACTGTGTCGTATAGCAAGCTGGAAATGATGTTTCGTGGTGCTAAACAACAGCAACAATCGTCCCTTTCAGGACAGCCACATTATGTCGGCAAATAGTCTTTACTTTAAAGAACTGTTACTGAATATCTCGCTTCGAGAGATTTAGAAATAATAATGTATATATATATATATATATATATATATATATATATATATATATATATATATATATATATATATATATATATTTGTCTGTCTATCTATCTATCTATCTATCTATCTATCTATCTATCTATCTATCTATCTATCTATCTATATGTCTATCTGTCTGTCTGCCTTATCCATCAATCTCTCTGTGTGTCTCTCGTAATACGTAAGAATGTGTGCATGTATGTATATATGTGTGCTAATGTATGCATGAAACTATGAAAGTGTTCGTATATGTATTCACTGATACACACACTCACACACACACACACACACACATACACACACACACGCGCATATCGTAAACAAACTTATAAGCGCCGCGAGTGTCGGTATTCTTCAGAAAATGAAGGAGCTCTCGAACGCGGGAAGGCAGCGCAAACAGCTTAGAAGACGGAGAAAAATGACTAGCAATCCTATACAGAGAATCGACCCCACTGAAATTTCGGCAAAGTGCTCTATGCCACTAAGATAAAAGATCTCTTACACACACACACACACACACACACATACACACACACACACACACACACACACACACACACTCAAACACACATACATATGTATGCATGTGTGTGAGTATATGTCTGTTTCTGTGTGTTTGTGTAAACACATATCTATGGCATATGTCTTGTTTGTACGCCCATCACCGTTTGACATACGGTGCTGGTTTGTTTACGCCCCATACAACTTAGCGTTTCGGCGAAAGGAGCCGGCAAAATAAGTACCATGGCTTGAACAAAATGTGTACTAGGATTGATTTCTTTGACTATATCCTCGAAGGTGATGCTTCAGCATGGCCACAGGCTAACGACTGAAACAAATTGTAATTGACGAACATGAAATAGTTTTGAATAGCATAGCAAATATAATATTTGTTGATTAAAGGGGAAAAAGATAGGAATATTATCGGCTGATAACCGTTACAAAAGTATGAACGATGAACAACGATGCATATTTGTCTAATTTGACATAATAGAATTTGTCACTATCGGCATTTTCTATCACACTGCCGTGGTTTGTAGGCAGCCTTAGCTGTTTTATTGAATAGGTATTGAGTAAGCTTCTTCTGTTCCCGAACAATGAAAATGTATCTATCAGGTTCAGAAGATGCACATCTCTTTGTCAATATTCTTGTTTTTCCTCTGAAGGCGGCGAGCTGGCAGAAACGTTGGCACGCCGAGCGAAATGCTTGTTGGTATTTTGTCTGTCTTTATGTTCTGAGTTCAAATTACGCCGAGGTCGACTTTGCCTTTCATCCTTTCGGGGGTCGATCTAATCGACTAGCCCCCTCCCCCAAACTTTCGGGTCTTGTACCTAGAGTAGAAAAGAATGGTAGTATTTCAAGTGAAAAATAAGGCAAAATCGTTAGCACGCCGGATAAAATGCTTAGCAGCATTTCTTCCGGTTCTTTACGTTCTGAGCTCAAATTCCGCCGAGGTCGACTTAGCCTGTCATCTTTTCGGGTTCGATTAAATAAGTTGAATCTTGGGGTCGATGTAACCGACTTACCCTTCTCCTCAAACCGCTGGTCTTGTGCCAAAAATGGGAAACTAATATTTCAGGTGAAAAATAAGTACCAGCTGAGTACTGGGGTCCATATAATCGATTTAACCCTCCCTGAAACTGCTGGTAACCCTTCTTCCCGAAATTGTTGGTAACCATTTCCTCGAAATTGCTAGCCTTCTATCAAATTTGAAACCAATATTTCAGGCATCGGCTTTACTGTAACGCTCTCTGTCATGAAAGTGAGACCTTTCTAAGTCCGGACGAAGAAATCTGAAGGCCACATGATAGGACCAAGAGAGAAGAGACCGATTACTGTCACCCAGATGTATAATATTGATAGCCCTCAGCCGATTTTTAAGTAATATTTACGACATCAGGAGACACAGCTGGTCACAGTATTCTCATAGGATATAGGAATGAAGTTTGGTCAGGAGAAATGTGCATTCCACAACATGAAAAGCAATAATGTCGAGGTTATGCAAGCTTCTCTCTGAGAAGACCTGGAATAATTCTAAAGGATATGTGACATTTAAATAAACAACAAAGCTGTCATGTAGTGCTGTTAAACGAGCCAAAGTAGGAGCGTTGATATAAATGTACGCTCTGTCTTTCATCGGTCCAATATTTAATGTTATAAGTATCTCGGAATTAATGGGAAAGTTGCATACAACGAGGCTGAGAGTACAGCCTACCCTATTGAAGTTAGAAAGCTGTGCGCATCCAATAAGACAATATTCTATAATGCTGTAGCAGTATCTATAGCTGTAGCAACATTTTATGAGATCTACAACTCAGATATCAGGGCGAGAAAGGTATGAAATACCACTGGTATGTTTCGTATCAAATGTGACATTGGTGGGACATTTCTGAGAGTGAGGGACGTAGGTAGAAATAAAAAGTTAACCGAAACTACAGCTGAATGTTGCATCGTATCACTCAGACAACTAATGAGCAGTAAAGCAAGGAATAAGCACACATGTCTTTTATCTTTCATCTCTTACCAGTTTCATTCACTGGCAAAGTCGACCTCGGCGTAATTTGAACTCAGAACGTAACGGCAGACGAAATACCGCTCAGCATTTCACCCGATGTGCTGACGTTTCTGCCAGCTTGCCGCTTTACTTGAAATACTACCATTGATAACATAATGCTATATGTCCCATTGATAGCTGCTTCTGTTCTTAGTGTTTGCTGTTGTTTACGCTGTAGACAATCTTTAACGTCAGAATGTTGACAAGGTGTAGTAACATTTTTTGTCACGACCGAAAGAGCGAAACATTTTCTTTTAGTCTTACCATCGTCGGTGGACTTCGATGCTGCTGCTGTTTTCACGGGAACAGTCTTGTTCGCGAATAGCCTCCCGACTGTCCTAAACCCCTTTTATTTGGCCTACTTCATCATTAGTCACCACAACCTTTTTTCTTACATTGATGTACAAGAAACACAGTTAAATAATTTGTATACAGTTTATAGAAAACGTTTAAGCAAGGCTTTTAGTCTTTACTATTTGTGTGCTCTAAGGTAGGGGGTTTCAAACTGTGGTCCGCGGACCACAGGGGGTCCGCAAGGACAAGACAGGGGGTCCGTGGACAGCAAATACTTTCTATGGGCAATTTGATTTTATATATGTTTTTTAATCGAAATCTTTTAATTGACAATAAACCTATTTGTTAAATACTGTTAAATAAATAAATGTAAAAATATATGTTATTTGAAGCAAATATTTATGTATAAATTTCATAAGCGTTTATAAGGGGGTCCTTATAAAGGTAAAGCCTGAAATATAAAGGGGTCCGCAAGTCAAAAAGTTTGAAAACCCCTGCTCTAAGGTTCTTAAACACGAATACACTTCGTGCAACTGCCAACCAATCTGGCACATGAAATCCAGATTCCAGTAATATTTGAAACAAGGTGATGTGGTTTTTCAATAATAACAAATTTCCTATATCAACAACTCGATTTCTGATCTGTCTCGGGTGATTTTCCGTTTGACATTTTGGAAGCAACTATTAAGACATTTTCACTAGAGATGGCATGTTTTGGAAGAGACGTTTACACATCATTCATTCCATAGCTTGTTCTGCTTATGTACCACGATTGTGCTGCTTATTTATATTCCAAATTTTCCTCGGAATAACGACAAAACTTCCGGCGGAGAAGAATTTACAATCGTTCATTCTGTGATATAATGTTTGTGAGTTTTATGCAAAGTTAGGGTTGCTAATCCTATGCCCTTACAATTTCCTACAATAATAAAATGTTTTGACTAACCACTGATACTTCGTGTTTAAGGGCAATTAATTTACCTGTGTGTGTCCCTTCTCGGTTATTGACTTATCATTGGGAGTTCGGGTTTCAGGGCTATTTGTTTACTTCTGAGAGATTCTGATCAGCAATCTTCGCAAATTTTGAATTAGTCTAATATAAATTCGCAACTGGTGGTTCCTGTATTCATTATTCATTTAGAATCCAATAATAGCATTTGCTCAGCTGTTGGATGTTTTTTTCTCGAAATTTGTTGATGTTCTTTGGAAAGAAACAATTTGATTTGAGTTTTGTGTTATCATTTCGATCGATCTCTGTTATTCTGCTAGCGAACAGCAATTGTAACACAATACAGCAGGACATTCAATATCCCACAAACTGGGGGCTTCACTTCGTGTTAGGAGTTCTGTAACCAAACAGATCGATCACAGATGCCATCTAGCATGTTTGTATGCTTGATTGTTTGTATGTATGTATGTATGTATGTATGTATGTATGTGTGAAAGTATGCATGTATCGATGATTTTATACATATAAATACATGCATCTATCTATCTATCTATCTATCTATCTATCTATCTATCTATCTATCTATCTATCTGTCTGTCTGTCTGTCTGTCTGTCTGTCTGTCTATCTGTCCGTCTGTCTGTCTGTCTGTCTGACTGACCGTTTGTCTATCTATCTATCTATCTATCTATCTATCTATCTATCTATCTATCTATCTATCTATCTATCTATCTATCGATCTATCTATCTATCTCTATATATTTACACACATATATATAAGTAAATGCATATATATGTTTGTGTGTGGTCAATATATGTATATGTATATACACACACACATGTATACATGTGTGTGTGTGCGTGTGTATGTGTGTATGAAAGGCTGGAAGGTTGATTGTATAGATACACGGTTAGATTTACTGATGGAAGTATGGTGTATTTTTATGGTTTCTTCTCAGGGAAAAGGATATTTTCATAAAATTAGTAATTCATCGAAGACTAACAAGATCAATTGCTCAAAAGGCGGAACGGTCGGTAATTCGAACTATTAGAATTAACAGACAAATCTATCTAAGTTACATTTCACCGTCTTGGAAAGAAACAAAAAACGAAAAAAAAAAAAAACAGGAAAACTTCATCGGATAACGTGTTCCTGGAGAGAAAAGACTAAAATATTTTTTGGTCTTAAATCTGGTACGTTGGAAAATACGAGAATATAATGTCTGTGGTATAATATCTTTAAGATTAAAACAAACTTAGGTTTAATATTCCAATGTTCTTACACCTTCCTATATTTACAAAATAGTTGACTTACTGATAGTTCGTGTTTAAGCGCAATTTGTTTACGTGTGTGTGTGTCTCATGTCGGCTATAGGGTTACCGCTAATATTTCATGAATAAGGACAATTATTTTACTGATGTAAGTTTCTCGATAAAATAAATGGATTCTTACACAGATAGCCTCAACTCTACATTAACATGTTCCTATATCTCTTTTTCCCTATTTCGCATTCTTGTTATGAATATCCCATCGACTTTATTCGACACAGGCCCTGTCTAGTTTTATTGTAATATTCTTTTCTTAACACCCTTGTTGATGTTTTATTAATTTTTTCCACTGAAGGGAATGGTAATACCTAATTAAATTAATTTAATTTAATTATTATTTTAATTATTATTATAATTAATCTGATTTTTTCCATGTTTTCTTACATGTCAGTATTATCATTCGAAACGATCGTATGGATTGAAAATTTATAAACACTTTTAACATCTCTTCTCCATTTTTAAACTGTTTGTTGGGTGTATATAGGATTTTATCCTATAATACACATTTTGAAATTATACATATATATATATATATATATATATATATATATATATATATATATATATATATATACATACATATATTTATATGTATATATGTAGTCATGATAGATCGTTGACCAGTGACTATTCTTTTTTTCTCCATGTTTTTCTCCTTGTTTTCTCCGTATTCTTTCTGTTGAAGAGCGTAGCTGGAAACGTCAAAGACTTTCCGTATTCCCGAGCGTCATACTAATACATCCTTTTGTTGTTTACACCACCTGTCCTCGTCTGTTGTTGTTTTTTTTTCGTACATTCTCCCATATATATATATATGTATACATATAATGCATATAAGTATGTATGTATATATATATATATATATATATATATATATATATATGTGTGTTGTGTGTGTGTGTGTGTGTGTGTGTGTGTGTGTGTGTGTGTGAGTGGTGTGTGTGCGTGTGTGTGTGTGTGTATGTATGCGTGCATGCAAGTATGGGTGTCTGCTTGTAGGTGTCCGAGGTGGATTCATAAGTAGGAAAAAGAACGCAGTATTGTATATTAGTGTGGGAAAGAGAGAGAGCGAGAGAGAAAGAAACAGCGAGAGAGAGAGAGAGAGAGAGAGAGAGATAGAGAGAGGGAGGGAGGGAGGGGAGATAAGTTATAATTTCAATACAACTTTTCTGAATTAAGAGCCATATTTTGGCTGAGCAAAGTTACCGCTAAGCTATAAGTGAGACCAAGCTCTTTCGTACGGAAAAGCAATAATTTACGTTCTGTCATGCTGAAGGGCAATGGTAAAAACAAGTCTCTTGCTTAAGGAAAGCTGAGATAAAGATGAAGAGATTATAATTTTCTCAAATCAGATTTGTGCAAAAGCTTCATGAATTATGTCGTTTTTTGTTATATAAAAATATTATGTAGCAAAGTAATATTGTAAACTAATATAGTAAGGAGAGTGGCGATGGGGGGAGCGCAAAGTATGAAAGTGTGTTCCGTATACGAAGGTGTATATGAAAAGATTGGAGGAAAAGAAACACACAAGTAGGGAGGAGAAGAGTGAGGGAAGTAAAAAGAAACGAGAAAAAGGTAGAGGGAGAAAGACTAGAAGAGAGAGACTGGAACCTCGACGTTGTATCAAAAATAGCCTTAATGGTAAATCTGGTCGATTTTTAAAATCATGCATTACTGAGTTGAAACCGGTGAAAGTTAGATTAGATTCTATCTTTTAAATTTTATTTTTGAGTTAATTTAGTTTGAAAGGATTTACTAGAATTCATTAGTTAAATTAAAAGGAACAACTATAAAGTTGGTAGATATTACTATATAATTCAAGATTATTTAATAGACGGATTATATATATACATATATATATATATATATATATATATATATATATATATATATATATATATATATATATATATATATACGCATATATATATTCATATGTCTGCATACATGTAGGTATATGTATATGTGTGTATGCATGTATATATACAGGGTGGGTGGAAAGTAACTAGGCATTAGAAATTGCTTATACAATTTTTAGTATCACTGAAGTCACGTCGAAAGCATTTTTTAAATAGGCAACACTAATGAGGATTTCTTATTTTCTTATTGTCTTATCTCTTATTTCTTATTTTCCAGATGTCCGGTCACTTGACTGTCAGGGAGTGACTTGAGATAGCAGCACGCTATGAAGTGTGGAATTCTATTGTTTTGGTTCAGAGATGGTGGCGTGCATGGAAAGGTAAGCATGCAACACTACGTCCGGAGACAACAAAAAGTTGTTATGTAAAGCTGATGACCACGGGCTCTGTAAGCAATGCATGAAGTGGCCGTCCAACCACATCTCGATCAGCAGAGAACGTGTCAACAGGGCAGCCAATGTTTAATCGCAGCCCGCAAAAATCAACACTTGAAGCAGCTCGTGAAATTGAACGAGCAAGACAAACAATACGTATAGTGCTGCATAAAGAATTGAATTTTCGTCTGCAGAAACCCCATTATGTGCAGGAACTAAAACTTGGAGAATGTGACTGCAGAAGTCCAGAAGTCCAGAAGTCCAGATATCATTCCGTCTGATTTTTACCTGTGGGGTTACACAAAAGAAGCGGTGTACACGACAAAACCTCGCACACTGAGGACTTGGAGACACGGATTCAGGAGGTTGTCAGTGATATCCCAGACGACGTCCTTCAGAAGGTTGTTCATTACACCTCTGGCCGTTTTAGAAAACTGGTTGACGCCACAGGTGCTTACGTTGAAATATGAAGATTTACTTTCATTTTCCCATGAAATAAAGAACATGTATCATTTGCTTCAATAAGTTTGTTAAAAGAATATGGTCTTTATTATCAATTTTTACTGCCTACTTACTTTTCACCCACCTTGTATATACACAGACACGCACGCACACACACACACACACACACACACGCACACACGCACACACACACACATATGCATATATGTATGTATATAGCGCAAAGGTTATAATTAGTACGAAGACAAGGTAAATAAATCTGTGTATTAGGCTCATCCTCGGAAAAAATAGAGGTTAAGTCTTCTTGGTCTCGAGCATACGCTCTTGTTCAGAAAGAATGGACTAGGAGAAAAACAAGGGAGATAGACAGTCACCGCATACGGAAATGACCGGAAGAAGGAAGATGTTACTAATGACGTGAGTGACAAGGCGGCCAACTGTGAGGTGTTAGTTGAAGCGTGTGTGGCAAAGGGAACAAGTGTGAAACTGACATATATGTAAGTGGGCATGTGTGCGTGTGTGTCAATGAAGCTAATGTGTGCCTGTATGCTTTGTGTGTTTGTGGGTATGTATACAAGCGTGTGTGTGTGTGTGTGTAAGAGGTTATCTGACATGTGTGTGCGTGGATGTGTATGCACGCGTGTGTGAATAAATTTAGTATGTGTGCATATGCTGTGTGTGTTTGTGCGTGTGTATACGTGTGCGTGTGTCCTTGTTTTCTGTTACTGTGTGGGTGCTTGTCCGAGGCTACTCGTCATGTGCTTATGCGTGTATCTGTGTGAAGCAATAGTAAGCGTGTTTGTTGTATGTGTCTAAACGTGTATACAGTAATCCCTGGCTATATCGCTGTTTACCTATTGTGCACTCAGAACATTGCAGATTTTTCTGGCTAATATATGTAAATTTAAATCACAGACTTCTCTGTATATCGCAGGTTTGTGCGGCCGATAGGTATCTATATTTTTTTAGATTTTAATTATTTCTGTGGGAGGTTCTGGAACGTAACACGCGATAGTCTTGAAATTATACGTAAGAATAACGTACATATGTACATGCATACTTGTTCCTCGTTACAATTAAATGATAATCATGTTTCTGTATGCCCTGCATACTTACGGAATATTCTTTCATTTTTGTACTTGTTTCAGTCATTTGACTGCAGCCATGCTGGAGCACCGCGTTAAAGGGTTTTAGTCGAAGAAATCGACACCGAGACTTATTCATGTACGGTTATATTACCATTTTGGGCCACTTGTTTCCATGTGTGCACATACATGCTCAATGCCTCTGCAAGTTTAACGCAAAATTTCACGTTGGATCTTTGTTCTTCTCAATGACAAAATCGCAAACTACGGCATACACGTGATCCCACAAAGATAAATTTCATAAGTTGCGAAGTAAAGACAGCAATGTCATTCGGCACACTCTCTCATGAAGGTCACTGCTAGATCTCATTGCGCACGCTATCATGTGCCGCCATCTCTTTGGTGCGCTACAGAACTAGTCCGGGAACCTTTTGATTCTATCTCGTATATAGCTAAACACACACATGCACACACACACACACATATAAACAATCACACACACAATCACGCACACATGAACACAACCACATAATAACACAAACACTCGCGCACGCACACAAATACACACGCATACGCACACACACAAACACAGACACACAAAAACACAAGCAAACGCACGCGCGCACATGCACACATATACGCAAACACACACTCGCAGCGACACACTTACACTCACACAAATACACGCACATACAGATACACTTACACACACACAAATACACGTACAAATACACACGTACACGCATACACACACACAAACATAGACTCACAGAGACACAAGCACACGCACGCGCGCACGCACGCACAGCACACAAACGCACGCACATACCCAAAACACAAATACACACACACACACAAATACACACGTTCACACGCACGCACATACAAATATACAAACACAGACACGCACAGACACACACACACACACACGTACACATACACACACACACACACAAACACAAACACACACACATATACACATACATCTTCATTCATGTATGGATGCACGGCTAAACATACGATAGAGCAAAGAACAGAAAGAAAGGCGTAGCTTTTTTTTTCAACAAGAACAATGGTAAATATACGTGCAGCATGAAGAAGGCCAACGCATTTCGTATTTCCCCGCTAACATTTTGCCATTACACCACCACCACCACCACAAACACCACCACCACCACAACCACCACCACCACCACCACCACAACCACCACCACCACCACAACCACCACAACCACCACCACCACAACCACCACAACCACCCCACCCCCATCCCCCACCACCACCACCACCACAACCACAACCACCAACACCACAACCACCACAACCACCACCACCACCACCACCACCACCACAACCACCACTACCACCACCACCACCACCCCCACCCCCACCCCACCCCACCACCCCACCACCACAACCACCACCACAACCACCACCACCACCACCACCACCACCACAACCACCACCACCACCACAACCACCACAACCACCACCACCACAACCACCACCACCACCACCACCACCACCACCACCACCCCACCCCCACCACCGCAACCACCACAACCACCCCACCACCACCACCACCACCACCACCACCACCACAACCACCACAACCACCACATCCACCACCACCACCACCACCACCACCACCACAACCACCACAACCACCACCACCACCACCACCACCACCACCACCACCACCACCACCACCACCACCACCACCAACAACAACAACAACAACAACGATTTCAGCAGCCAATTTTTAATCTATTCCTTGGTCTTTGATTGTCTGTACTCATTTAAGAACCCTATTTTTTTCTTAACCTATAATATAATGAAATAGTTGTTGTATAGAAAGGCCGGCTATATGTCCCACATGACTCAGTTAGAATTTCTTTCTTTCTTTCTTTCTTTCTTTCTTTCTTTCTTTCTTTCATTCTTTCATTCTTTCTTTCTTTCTTTCTTTCTTTATTGCTTTCTTTCTTTTT
>NC_142932.1:16794456-16799456 GCF_046866305.1 Octopus bimaculoides | reverse complement strand
TGGTGAGGGTGGTGGTTGTGGTGGTGGTGGTGGTGGTGGTGGTGGTGATGGTGATGGTGATGATGGTAGTGATAGTTGTGGTGATGGTGGTGGTGTTGATGGTGGTGATGGTAGTGGTAGTTGTGGTGGTGGTGGTGATGGTGGTGGTGGTGATGGTGGTGGTGGTAAGGGTAGTGGTGTAGTGGTGGTGGTGGTAGTGGTAGTTGTGCTGGTGGTGGTGATGGTGGTGATGGTGGTTGTGGTGGTGGAGGCTGTGGTGCTGATGGTAGTAGCAGTGGTAGTGTTAATAGTGTGGTGGGGACAAATAAGTGGGTGGGTGACCGTACTGTGATTGTTATAATGGATGCATCTATTGTGAAATTTGGTAGTGGCGGTGGTGGTGGTGGTGGTCTTATTTATGATGGTGAAAGGCAAATTTTACGTATTTTGAACTCAGAACACAAAAAGCAGAATAAATACCAAATTGCATTTTGTTCGACGCTCGATAGATTCTGACACCATTCTACCATCTATATATATGGTTATATACATGATAACTGTCTACTCGTTAGAAGAACATGACCAGTGGTTTCTCAACCGGGGTTCATATCAACCCTCGTGGGGGAGGAGGGTCCATGTAAGATTTTTGTTTTGGTGCTGGGGACCACAGATGCGATATAATAAATTGGGGAAGGGAGCGAGCTGGCAGAAACCTAAGCACGCCGGGCGAAATGCTTAGCGGTGTTTCGTCTGTCGTTACGTTCTGTGTTCAAATTCCGCCGAGGTCGACTTTGCCTTTCATCCTTTCGGGGTCGATTGAATAAGTACCAGTTACGCACTGGGGTAGATGTAATCGACTCAATCCCTTTGTCTGTCCTTGTTTGTCCCCTCTGTGTGTAGCCCCTTGTGGGCAATAAAGAAATAAGAAACGTTAGCACGCCGGGCGAAATGCTTAGCGGTATTTCGTCGGACGTTACGTTCTGAGTTCAAAATCTGGCGAGGTCGATTAAATAAGTGCTAGTTACACACTGGGGTAGATGTAATCGACTTAATTCTTTCGACCTGTATGTTTTGCCACGTGTGGGCAATAAGAAAAAAAATATAATAAATTGGGGATCCACGGTAGCTTTTCAGGGGCCACGAAAAAACTGTGCTTCAGATCAGTAAAGTTTGTGGAATAAATTGGCTATACGTCTCCAATACACAACCTATCTTAATTTTTATACAATTCATAGGCGCAGGAGTGGTTGTGTGGTAAGTAGTTTGCTTACCAGCCACATGGTTCCGATTTCGATCCCCCTGCGTGGCACCCTGAGCAAGTGTCTTCTACTATAGCCTCGGGCTGACCAAAGCCTTGTGAGTGGATCTGGTAGAGAGAAGCTGAAAGAAGCTCGTCATATATATATATACATATATATATATATATATACATATATATCAACAAGGAGAATCTTTTCATAGAGAAATTCCAACCATTTCTTAACACACACACCCCTCAGTGACCTTATTTCTCTATGAACAGACACAAACTTCCTGTTTTGAAAAAAAGAGTTCATAACTCTAACTAAAAACACTTGTCTCCCCTTACACACACTTCCTGTTTTGACACCACATTTCCTGCTTAACACAAACTTTTAACCCTTTTTTTAAACCTAACAAAACTCAACTCTCATGCATCCTTATTTTTCCTACCAATTTATACATGAACTACTATTGAACTACAAAAGCTCAAAGACAATATAATGTATGGGTATATTTATTTTTTTTATATATTATTGTTTTATATATTATTTTCTTCATTTTGTACTTTTTTGTACTTCTTTGTAAAAAAACATTTTCATTCTCCTTCTTGACAATTTGCTTCATCGCAATGAAAACCGGTTAGAAAAAATCTTAATTAAATTATGCTCCCAGTTCAGCATTCTGGCTTTTTTACATTTTCCTATTATTTCTCCACGTGCGGTTAACACAACCCCACTATTTACTGACTTATATACATATATATATATATATATTGTAATGTAATTTTTCTGAATCTTCAGATTCTCAGTATGCTAGGCCACTGGTTTTAAATTGATATTAATCAAATTAATATTCAATTTTTCACCCTTATTATTTGAATCTCTCTCTCTCTCTATATATATATATAGTTGTGTCTGTATCGGTACCCCGCCACCACCACCACCACCACCATCGCTTCAGAACAGATGGTGTGTTGGTGTGTTTACGTTTACGTAACCTAGCGGCTCTGCAAAAGAGACCGTTAGTGTAAGTACTAGGCTTAAAAAAGAATAAGTCCTGGAGTCGATTTATTCAACTAAAGGCGGTGCTCCAGCATGACCGCAGTCGAATGGCAAATAAAAGAAAAGAACATACATATACTTTTCTTATATCGACCCCAGGGAGTAACTGGTACTTATTTAATCGTCCCCGAAAGGATGAACGGCAAAGTCGACCTCGGCAGATTTTTCTTACACGCGCACACACACACACACACACACACACACATGTATATATATATATATATATATATATATATATATATATATATATATATATATATATGTGTGTGTGTGTGTGTGTGTGTGTGTGTGTGTGTGAGTGCATACATATATGTATATATATATATATATATATATATATATATATATATGTATGTATATATATATATATGTCTGGCCTGTGTGTGTGTAATACCTTGTTTTACTATTTCTGTGAATTTCATACGTGTGAATTTGTGTATAGTATGTTGGGGCATGTATGCGCTTATTTGGGTTTCTTACGCGTGTATATGTGCGCCTGTATGTGTGTGCGTGTGTGCTCGCGCGCGCGTTCGTGCTTGTGTGCATTGCTTCAAGATTCCTTGTTAATGGTCTGAAGCTAATCCAATATGGCCTCCGTTACTAATTAATTCTGACGTCACTACGTTTAACCAAATAACTTCTTATGAATCTTTTGTAATTACGTACGACATGATTCTCTCCCTTCTTTTCTTCTCTCTTCTTTTTGGTATCGACGGACTTTCTCTTCTCCTTTATTCCCAGTGTTGTTCTTATTTTCCCTTTTGGTCCCCCTTTTCCTTCCGCCCCTGCTCCTGCTTCTTCTCGTTCTGGTATTTCTTCTGCACTTGTTATTGATGATGATGATGCTGCAGCTATTATTCGGAATTATTATTATTATTATTATTATTATTATTATTATTATTATTATTATTTTATGTTTGACTTTTGTTTTGCATTTGTAAAGCTGGATCCAAGTCTCACCCAGATACCTCAAGAGACAACAAGTTAGAAGTTCATGTAAGTGTTTATTATTGTTATTATTATTATTATTATTATTATTATTATTAGGCGTAGGAGTGGCTGTGGTAAGCAGCTTGATTACGAACCACATGGTTCCGGGTTCAGTCCCACCGCGTGGCACCTTCGGCAAGTGTCTTCTACTATGGCCTAGAGTCGATCAAAGCCTTGTGAGTAGATTTTGTAGACGTAAACTGAAAGAAGCCCGTCGTATATATGTATATATATATATATATATATATATATATATATATATATATATATATGTGTGTGTGTGTGTGTGTGTGTGTGTGTATGTATGTATGTGTGTGTGTGTATATGTTTGTGTGTCTGTGTTTATCCCCCAACATCGTTTGACAACCGATGCTGGTGTGTATATATCCCCGTAACTTAGGGGTTCGGCAAAATAGACCGATAGAATAAGTACCAGGCTTACAAAGAACAAGTCCTGGTGTCGATTTGCTCGACTAAAAGGCGGTGCTCCAGTATGGCCACAGTCAAGTAAAAAGTAAAGTGTATTATTGATGTTGTTGTTGTTGTGGAGGCGCAATGGCCTAGTGGTTAGGGCAGAGGACTCGCGGTTTTGATTCCTCAACCGGGCGTTATGTGTGTTTATTTAGCGAAAACACCTAATAGCTCCACGAGGCTCCGGCAGGGGGTGGTGGCGACCCCTGAAGTACTGCGTAATTGGGGACAAAAGTTGGTGGTCGGATGTAATATAAACGTCTTTTAATTGCCTTAATTGTGAAAAATATTTTCAATTTCTATTTCGCATGCAAATCACCGGGTAATTTTTCTGGTTGAAATGTTGTTTTAATATTACATATTATATTTGGTTCCAGGTTCAATCCCACTGCGCGGCAGTTTGGGCAAGTGTCTTCTATTATAACTCCAGGCCTTCCAAATCTTTGTGGCTGGATTTGGTAGATGGAAACTGAAACTTGCCCATACACACAAACATACACACACATGCAGACGTATGTGTGATTGTGTTTTTCTCCATTCAACGCTTGACAACCGCTGTTGGTTTGTTTACGTCCCCTTACTCTAACGGTTCGGCAAAAGGTGACCGATTGAATAAATACCAGGCCAGTAAGTATTAGAGTTGACGCATTCGATTAAACCTTCAGTACCGTGCTCCAGTATGGTCGCAGTCAAGTGGCTTTTAATAGGGTTTAACCTGTCGGGAGCCATTTTTGACGTGTATTTAATTTTGTTAAAGAGTCGTAAGGAATCATTGAAAAAGTAATAGCGAAAAAAAAAAGGGTTAGGAAAGGGGACAGTTATAGGTGTTCGGGAAGCATTGATTTAACGATGGGGCCCAAATTCCCTTTTTCAACAATATGGGTCAGTTGACAATTTACAGAACTAAGTTCGAAACCAGCCTATATTTCCCAGACACAGTACTGCATCAGATAGGTTCGGAGTTCAATCCATTTGCGTGACATCCCGGACAAATAACAATTTCTATAGCCTTAAGGTTCTGCAATGCCTTGAGAGTAAACTTGGATAAGTGGAGACAACAGAGAATCCCCTTATTCAAAAGTGCATTCCTGTGTCAAGCTGATTCTGTCTGAGAATTACTTTAAAAAATACTCAGCCACTTACACGCTAATTCAGGAGCAGGTAATTCAGTTTATCAAACAACTGAATCCTCATCGTTGTACGACAGAGATCCATCTATCCATAGTGTGTGATTCGAGAAAGATGGCGTTAATATTT
>NC_142932.1:16776956-16789456 GCF_046866305.1 Octopus bimaculoides | reverse complement strand
CATCACCACTACCACCACCACCACTACTACCACCATCACTACCCCCACCTCACTACTACATCCACCACCACCACCACCACTACTAACACTACCACCATTACAATAACCATCACTACCAGCACTTCACTACTACAACCACTACCACTACCACTACTATTATCGTCTGTACCACAACCACCGCCACCACTACAATCACCACCACCACTATCACCATTACCATTACTATTTCTACACCAACCACTACCATCACCACAACCACCATCACTACTACAAACATCACTACCATCACCACCACCACTACCATTACTGTATGGACAACCATCACCAACACCAACACCAGCATCACCATAATCACCATAAATATTCTATACCATAGTTAGTCATCTATTATAATTACTAGTTCTTACCTATGTTGACCCTTACAACAACCCGAGCCACAACTAGAAACACCACTGCTACCATGACAACGACCAACATCAACAGGATCAACGTCATCTACGAATTCCCAAGCTCTGTTTTCCGTGAAGTACGGACCGTGTCATGCTGGTTTATATCGCAGTTTACCTGTCAGCGTATACAGAGCCGCCTCAACGACTTCGTTTAAACTGGCGAAGGTAATGGAAGAGACAAGCCAAGGAAGTTTGATTGAATATTTCCGTTCTACTTTTGCCGATTAATCTTTGCCAAGATCGGATTTAAAAGTTGAGCGCTACAAGTGGATTAAAACACTCTTTTAACTTACTTCATTTTTTCCCCTCCTTTATCTTCAAATGTCTCTTAATCTTTACTTTCGATTTTTTTCTTTTTTCTTGTTTGTTGATGTAGTAGATTTTGGATCAAACTTAGTTCTCTGCGGCTTTTATTCCACTCTCAAACGTCCATGTTTCTTTCTTTTCATCTGAAATAGTTTTGATATATTTTATAATCTTTCCCCAGATGCAAATGATCTACTTATATGGCCTTACTATCTTTTCATGTAACTATTGTTCCAAATTTAATAACATTCTAGGCAAAAATCTATTTAGAATTTCTGCGGATTGAATACAAAAATAGAGCTAACGTAACCTTCTTGCTCAATACCTTGCTTTCAGAAGTTGGTTTCGTCTTTTTTTTTTATTTAAATGTTATTCATGATGCGTGTGTTGCTTACCATTTTCAATACTTTTCGATCTATTGTATATATTTCCACATCTTTTCCTCATCTTTCCCCCATGTGTTGTCGTCTGTTATTTTTTTTTTCCTAGTTCTATGTAATCCCATGTTGCGTATACATTTTTAGAAGCATTTTTTTAACGTCATTACTTCCACATATCGTCGCCTGCTTTAACTACCATTTCTATAAATTCTCATATTATACATGCATTTCAAAAATACCTTTTTATCATTCTCTCTTCCTTAACCTTCTGCCGTCTCTTTCAATCATTTCTGTTCAATCATTTCTTTGTAACACCAATATTTTATTTTCCCTCATTTTCTTTTACAATGTTATCTTTTTAACTTTTCCTTATTATCTCTTACACATTCATGTCTGTTTCAAGTTTTTCCTTTACAATATCATGTTCCTATACTTGTACATGCATATATATATGCACATAGACAAAAATATACAACAGAGACACACACAAACACGCACACACGTACATACAAGAACACAAACACACACATATGTATAACACATTATATACATCTTTATATATATATATAATACACACACGCACACACATATATATATATGCTAAACCCATACCCACACATATATTTATGTATGTAAGTTATGTAAGCGTGAATGTATGTATGTGTATATATATATATATATATATATATATATACACACTTATGTATATACACATAAACTCACACCCTCACACCCTCACACACACATATACATATTTGTATAAATTTATATATGCATATGCATACATACATATATATGTATATATATATATGTGTATATATATATATATATATATATATATATATATATATGTATGTATGTATGTATATATATATATATATATATATATATATATATATATATATAAACATGTATGCATACATACATACATATTCCATAGTCGAACTTGGAAAAACTTTTGGGGGAAACCTAAAGCACGAGCATCAATGGTTTCCTTCACTCTTCTGTTCGACACAATAGGTGTTATAAATACTTGGATATTGGTGAAAATCTATTTTATAAAGCTGTTGTGAAGAAACGCAGAGCGACTGAAGAACATTATGCAAGCCACAAAGCAATATGACCGTGGGAGTTATTATTTTTTTTATGCAGTAAGACAATGTGTCAGAATGAGTTTTCAGAAAGAGTTATGATAGAAAGAATCTGGATATTTGACTGGACTGTAGAAAAAGTCTATTCCATTGAAAATAAATCCTGCAAGATTCCGGAAGCTTCTACATGTATAGTAATATCGACCTCAGGATATAAGTCGAGAAAAAGGCTTACAATCAATCTGAGCAGTTTTTGAATATCTTATTTAGTTATAATCTACCAAACTAGAGTAACTGAAGGAAAGTATTTCCCATTGTCTCTCTCCAGTCCCCCCCCCCCTCTCTCTCTCTCTCTCTCTTTCTCTCTCTCTCTCTCTCTCTCTCCCTCTCAAAACAAAGTCCATTGCCAAATATTGCTGTAATCGGGTAATGATTTCGGGGTTTTACTGTATACGGCTGGAGAAGCAATACTGTATTTTCCGGCATAAATCTCGAATTTTTCAGACCAAGATGTACAGCCAATGAAAGGTAAGTCGACATATACATGAAGACACCTTTGGAGGACTAAAAATTTGAAATCTAGTAATGATTTGTGAATGGTTATGCTACGTCGACTTGTACGCTGGAAAACATGGCATTTCGTTTTGGGGAATGCACTGGACTGTAATGCATTGGGCATTTATTTCGAACTGGTAGCGACTTGAGATATGTCCTTCTTGTGCTGATTCTATTTCATCCCAAAGTAGCTATTCTTAAAAGCATCTTCTTAAGAGATGTGGACATGAGCATAACTATACAGAGCGGAAATATAATAAATCAGGAATTTTAATTTTGGAGCAAAACTCGCAAATAGTTACAGGAAAATGAAAAATGGTACTTCAGCGATTAAAAACAATATCATTTTGAGCAGTTTCAACTAATACTGTTAAAAACAACGGCAACAGCAGCAGGGACAGCAATATATTTTGTTAAAAATAAAAACAAATCCTTTCAAATGAGGAAAAAATGTTGTTCTCAGCAACACAAACAGAACTGGTGGCAATTCTTTCGCTAAAGTTGTTAGCAATAGAAAAGAAATGAAAGTTTGCAGTCTAATGGAAGAAAGGTCCTTAAAGTGGCGAAAATAAATATGAATGGAAGGTGACCCCATTCTGAGGTCGTTATCAAGCAAGGAAGAACATCTCATATCTCTACATCCCTAAAGGAAACATAAGTTATGCCCTCAAGTAACAGCTGGCAATATCACTAATCAGGTCATCGAAAGATATTATATATATATATATATATATATATATATATATATATATGTGAATGTATGTATCGTCATTAGTTTATATATCCTAAATAGAAACACACTCTAAAACATTATACCAGTAATATATTTATAGAAGCATTATTATTATGACTGGTCAGAGTGACCATTGGTTCCGAACTTATAAAGCGCTTAACTGTATAGACAACTGGTCACACTCAAATGGCCGGAGGCACATAACTCCCGCCGTTTGAGTCTGACAAGTTGCCTACACAGCTAATCGCTTTATAAATGCAAAACCATATATATATATATATATATATATATATATATATATATATATATAAATATATATATATATATATATATATATATATACATATATATATATATATATATATATATATATATATATATATATATATATATATATATATATATATATATATATATATATATATATATATATATATATATATATATATATATATTAGGTGCGGTCCCAACAATTTTTCGAAAGGAGGGCACAAAGTGAGAAGGAGATACAATTCCAGGATGAAAGGGTGTAATAAGGGCACACTTTTTCTTGAGGGGGCACGTACCACTCAACCCCCTCATTGGGCCTGCCTCTGTATATACATGCATACATACATACATTTATATATATATATATATATATATATATATATATATATATATATATAAACAAATAGTAAATGAGTATATGCATATATACGTACAGGTATGTGCATACCGACATCCACCTGTATGTATAGGTGCATATCTGGGTACAGGACATTGCAAACAAAACGTAGACGAGAAAACACACAAGCCACATAGAGAACATTCTACTTCATCAGCTACCCCCGTTTTAACACCGGCGTTTCGAAGAGCTGGGCAGGACGCATCGCTAAAACGGCTCTTCCCATGGACCGCAAATTAAATTTGTATACGCAAATTAAATCTTGCCATGGAGGAATGTAGTGGCGGACACAAAACAAGACAGGAAAACAAACAGAAAAGGCTTTACGGCCAGACGAGAAAAAGTATGTGTGTATGAACGCTGTGAGGCACGAACTTGAAAGTAGGGACGAGGTAGTTCACGTGTTTGCTCGGCGATAGCCAAGGAAGAAAAGGATTATTGACCGGAAGCATGTGACCATGCCGGTGTAAGGGGAAGAGAGAGAGTGGCAGAGAGAGAAACAAAGGGAGGAAGTAGAAGAATAGGTGATCAAGGAGAGGAAAAGAGAAAGAGAGGAAGTACGAGGGGACAAAAAAGAGATACGTAGTAGTAACAGAGGAAGAACGAGAGGGGTAAAGCGAGATACGTAGTAGTAAAGAGGAAGAATGAGAGGGGGAAAATGATAGAGGAAGAGAAAGAGATAGAGTAGCGTCGGAAAATATGAAGTTACGAAAACTACTTACAACAAATAGTAAATGAGTATATGCATATATACGTACAGGCATGTGCGTACCGACATCCACCTGTATGTATAGGTGCATATGTGGGTACAGGACATTGCAAACAAAGCGTAGAGGAGAAAGCACACAAGCCACATAGAGAACATTCTACTTCATCAGCTACCTCCGTTTTAACACCGGCGTTTCGATGTATATGTATATTGTAAATTAGCGCTTCCGTACGTTCGTAGTAATCATCAGATTTCAAAATGTATTGACTGACAGTTGAGTCGAGTTCTTGACAACTGTAGTAAAATAACTGACTTCTTCCTTTTTACACCTTTCAGAGGGCTCCGACAAGCTGAATTTTCCGAATACGGTTTTGACCAATCAGCATGCAGTTTAAACGTCACGGTTTGCTGGGTGCAGTGATATTACTGGCATAGATCCCACCTTTATTTTAATCAATTAGCTTGCCGTTTACATGTAATAGTTTTATGAGTGACCGAACTTATATGAGTTTATCAGAAGGTTTAACTGTTCCAATATAGGTGTACGGGTACGGTGGCATATGAGGACATATGACGGCTTTCGAGACGAGGTGGAGGTGGTTATCTCTGGTGCTAATTTTATCAGTTTGATATATTAAGGGAGTTAAAAGAAGAGTTCAGTAAGTTGAAGAGTTCCCTAAGTTGATTTGCAACGAAGTATGAAAACATGAAATGTTTCGGGAACTTGCCTTTCAATGTATAGAAGTGAAGTGAGCCTATTCGCAACACGGGGAATGAAAGAGGGAATAAATTAAGAAAATAACGCAGAGACATGACAGGGAGAGAGACAGAGACAGAGAAGAAAAGAAAGAGAGAGAGAGAGAGAGAGAGAGAGAGAGAGAGAGAGAGAGAGAAGAGAGAGAGAGAGAGAGAGAGAGAGAGAGAGAGAGATAGAGAGAGAGAGAGAGAGAGAGAGAGAAAGAGAAGCAAGTTGAATTTAGTGCGAGTAGTATGCGAAATGAGCGAATGGAGACCAAGCAAAGAATGTGAGAAACGTTGTAGAGTGGAGTAAAAGTGTGTAACAGGATTTATCAAGCGAAGGCTAACAGATGAGCTCTGCTTCTGATGGCTGGCGTACTATGCAGGAGAAATGGTCGTTAAGAAGTTAATCAATCTAGGAGGAAGGTTAGAAGGAGGGAGAAAAGACTGGAGCAGCAGTAGCAGCAGTAGCAGCAGCAGCAGCAGCAGCAGCAGCAGGAAATATGATAACCATGCCAGTAACAGTAACAATAACAACTGACGTGTATAAATAATTCAGGGGGCTATCAACTAAACATCCAATTAGCTAACAAACGAAGGAGTCCATCAAAAAACCTCAATACTGATTGGTTCTCAAATAGATACATACATATACACACGCATATATATACACATATATATGCATATATATATATAGACATATATACACACACATATACATACACACATATATATACATATACATACACACACACATATATATATATATATATAAATACATATATATATACACATACATACATATACATATATGTAAATATATGTACGTATCTAACTATATGTTAGTATGTATATATGTACCTATATATGTGTGCGCGCGTTTTAGCGTATATATATATATATATATATACGCTAAAACGCACATACATACATACATACATACATATATATATATATATATATATATATATATATATATATATATATATATATATATATATATATATATATCCATGTGGTTAATTAGAGACAAATTATTGTTTATAGATGAAAGCAGTTGAGAGGTTGAGAGAGGGAAAATGAGAGTGGGAGAGAGAGAGAGAGAGAGAGAGAGAGAGAGAGAGAGAGAGAGAGAGAGAGAAATATATGAAGGAAAAAAACAGGGGAAAGAAAGAGAGAAAGGAAGGGAATAGAAAACAAATCAAAAAGAAAGAAAAACTAAGAAGCTCTCAGAATAATAAATAACTTAAATGATTCTGCGATTTTGACGGATAATGGCAATAATCTTCGTCGGCTGTCACAGAGAATTATGAGAAATGTGTGCGAGGTAGGAAGGGTAGGAGTGTATTTATGTGTGTATGTCTGGGTACGCGTATACGCGTGTGCGTGTGATGCGTACGCAGCATAGTGCAGCGTATATGTGCTTGGTGCATTTGTGTGTTTGTGTATTTGTGTGTTTGTGTATTTGTGTGCTTGCGTATCTCCGTATGTGTAGTAGAGGAATGTATGAGCTGTCAGAAACGATTATTTGAGAACTGAAGACAGACTTCACATGGAATCGAAACCAATCATCGTTTTTCAAAACACTGTTTTAGCTGTCACAGACCAATTTTGCAGAAACAAAACTGGAAGAAATACGTGGATCCGAATCTAATTTTCGGTTAAGCTTCTGGAATAATGAATAAAGAAATAAGTAAACAAATAAATAAGTAAATAATAACTCTATAATCACATCCTCCAATCTTATATACAATATGTATGACTGAAAAACACGATGGTCACGACTAGAATGCTTTTGATCTCAGAGAATGTAGATCAGAGCTGACTTGCAAAAGTATAAAAGCCTCCAAGACACACACACACACACACACACACACACACACACACACACACACACACACACACACACACACACACACACACACGCATGAATATGCACATAAATACATGTATGGCTTAGTGGTTAGTGCGTCGAACTTACGATCGTGAGGTTTTGAGTTCGATTCCCAGAACGGGTTGTGTGTTGTGTTCTTGAGAAAGACACTTTATTTCACGTTGCTCCATTTTCACTCAGCTGTGGAAACGAGTTGCAACATCACTGGTGCCAAGCTGTATCGGCCCCTTTGCCTTTCCCTTGGATAACACTGGTGGCGTGGAGAAGGGAGGCCGGTATGCATGGGTGACTGATGATCTTCCATTTCCATAAACGACCTTGCCCCCGGACTTGTGCCTCGGAGGGGAACTTTCTAGGTCCAGTTCCAAGGTCATTCGTGACCGAAGTGGGGGGGGGTGTCTTTTCTCCTTACTTCTCTGTATACACATATATATACATATATTTAGAGACATTTATAAACATAATTAAGGGATCAGCAAACATTTGCTTCACCACATACCGAAGTTTGCTGATCCCTTAATTATGTTTATAAATGTATAAGAACTTTTAAATAAGTTCTCCACCGATAATGGTGTTTACATACCGAAGGGCTTGGTAAAAATTATTAATTGTTGATTTATTAATAAATTAATAAATTGATAAACCTTTACCCTTTTAATTGTATATTTAGAGACAGATAGATGATAGACAGATAGATAGACATGCATGTTTGTATGTGTGTGTGTGTGTGTGTG
Organism: Octopus bimaculoides; assembly: GCF_046866305.1. Taxonomy (NCBI): domain Eukaryota; kingdom Metazoa; phylum Mollusca; class Cephalopoda; order Octopoda; family Octopodidae; genus Octopus; species Octopus bimaculoides. The sequence continues at coordinate 16,781,200 of NC_142932.1, read as the reverse complement.
TGTATGTGTGAATGTATGTGTATCTATAAGTATATATAATTTTGTGTAAGAGTTTGAGCATGAAGCCGCCTGGCCTAGTAGTTAGCGGTTGGTTAATTCGAAATCGCTTGATTGTAGTTTCGATTTCTGGTCCAGATGGTGCGTTTCGTTGTGCTGGTGTGCAAAACACTTTATTTCGCCTTGCACCAGTCTATTCAGCTATTAATGTTTTCTGGCAATAGCTAGGAAGTTGGCCTTCCGACGGGAACTTTTTCGGTTGTTGTACTTTTTGTTTCAGATTTGGTATACCGATTTAGTGTTGTACGCTAATTACGAAAATGAAATTCATTTTTGCCATAAATTAATAAATAAAAAATTAATAGCTTTTAAAGTTGAAAATTTTGGGCAATTTTCGCAAATCGAAAGCCACCATGGTACACATAACCATATATCTCACAGTGGTATCTCATTCCATAGTAACAATCAACCCTGTTGTCTGCCGTTAGAAGGGTGCTGTACGTGTACGACTGTAACACCTTCACCACCGCAACCGCTGCCGTAAATTTTGACTAGTGGTATCATTTTGTGCCTGTGTATTTCTGGACTTTAAATTTTTGTAACTCATTTTGACATAGGGCTTTTATATATTATTTTCTTCTTCTGGGGCTAATATTTTTGTACCTCATTTTCATTATTTTGACCTGCATTTTCCTGGATCTTTTCGACTACATCTCATCTCTTAATCTACTTACAGTACGATTGCAATAAAATAATTTCGGCTTTTGTGTGTGATAGAGAAAGTGAAGATTGAGGAGGATGCAGCTTTTTTACTTTCAAAAGAAGGATGTCATACTAAGAACAAGTTGTGTAAAGAGAGACTCTTTATGAAGATGTTTTGGCGGTGCTCCCGAAAAGAACGCAACAAGTGTGTGTCTCTCCGAAAATGTATATGGCTGGAAGGTAGCACCCTTCCTCTTAGGAGTGTACTTCTTTCCTTATACTCTTGGGTCAAGGATCTAACTTTAGTCCGTTTTTTTGTTGAAGAACTGGGTACGAATCATTGCATAGCTGTTGATTATAACAGATTTGTTCGTGAGATATTTGCGGAGGGTCTGCTCTCCAGCCAGTTCACATAGGTGGTACTGGGGATATTGTTGAGATACACGAAATATTATTCATAAGGCGTAAAATACAAGCGAAAAAGGATACTGAGTTTTGGGTTCCCTTACGCTGTGCTATGCAGGAAACGTGACGTTCTAGAACAGGGATGTCCAACCCGCGGCCCGTGGACCACATTGTGGCCCACTTAATATTTTCATGAGGCCCAATGGCGATTCAAATTCTATTTCTATTTGTTATTTTCTAGTTATATTTTCATTTACTTTGATAATGTATGATGAGAAAATTGTTCTCGGAGAGTGCTATTTTGAACGGACCTATAAAAACATTAATAGAGGGATGTAAAATGAGGGAGGCCATGGGATTCATGACTTCGAATAGCTGACTCTACGTCGTAGAGTCAGCCATTTTGTTGATGCATAATAACAGCCGTTGTTTCAGTTTCAAATCTTTTGCGGTCGAATCAATATTGATTGTGTTATCTCCTAACCTTGTTTATAAAGTCAAGCGATAGTGACTTCAGTGTTACTTCAGTGTTTCTAGTCTAGGCTAAGCTTAATGTTAATGTTTTATGCGGAAGAGCCTATTTGTTTCTGATTTTTGGATTATTAATAGCAGCATGATTACGTAATAATTTCAACTGTTAATTTTGATAGCTCATTATTTGGCTATGGCATCTGATACCTAAGAAGAGGAAAATAACAGAAGAAAAGAGAAAATTCAGTATCATATGGACAGAAAAATATTTCGTAATTGAAACATGCAATAATATTATCTGCCTCGTATGTAATGATAAAATTGCTGTATGCAAGGAATATAATATTGTCACTATGCTGCCAAACATGAGTCACAATATAATGAATTATACGGAGAAAGAAGGAAAATAAAAATAGATGAATTGAAGAAGAAGCTTAATTCACAACAAAACAATTTCAAAAACATGATGGGAAAACTGGTACATGTACAAAAGTTTATTATTTTATAGCTGGAAAATTGGCTCAGAAGAGTAAGCCACTGATGGTTGGCGAATTAATAGAAGAATGTGTTGTAATTGCTTTTAATGAATCTTGCCCCGAGAAGGTGAACTTATTCAACGAAATAAGTCTGTCGCATCAGACGATTGGTAGAATCGATGATTTAGCTGACAGCATTATGGGTATATTGCAGACTCAATTATCTAAATGTGTTCATTACAGTTTAGCATTAGACATATGTACTGATCAAAGTGACACTGCACAATTGGTTATTTTCATTAGAGGAATTGATGTCAATTTTAATATCATTGAAGGAATGTTGGGTGTATGTCATATGAAGGGTACAACAACTGGCAGGAACATGACTGAGCATGTTAATTTATCATTAGAAAAGTTCAATGTTGATAGAAATAAAATTAATTCGATTGCAACTCATGCTGCCACTGTATTAACTGGTAAAAATAATGGGTTTATTACTTTATTCAAAGAAATGGTTGATCATGATATACTTAGCTATCATTGCTTGATTCATCAACAGCAATTATGTGCTCAAAAATTAAATATGAAACAGTTGATAACAGATATTGTGAACGTTGTTAATTTTATCAGATCTTGGTGTTTGGACCATCGTACATTCAGAGCATACTTGGTAGAAGTTGGCAGTGAGTATAAAGACGTTATTTATTTCTCAAAAATCAGATGACTCAGACAAACCGCAACTTTGAATATATTTCAATTATTGTTGCCTGAAATAAAATTATTGTTGCATGCAAAACAAAATGCAGAATGTGGATATTTTAGCAAATGAAGAATGGTTGAATGATCTGTCCTTCTTAGTAGGTATCAAGGTTGAATATGGTACTTATGCGTAGGCACCCGAATATCGTATCCCAAAAGGATAGGTGATCAAAATCAAAAAATAAGCAACACGGATTTCAAAGGTGATTGCAGTACGCACGTTTCATGCTACTCCATATATATATATATATATATATATATATATATATATATATATATATATATATATATATATATATATATATATAAAGATTGATAGAAAGAGAGCAAATTTCAGGAGTCGAAATTCATTTCGTCAATATATTTCCTAACATCGGAATACTTCATAAATATATATATATATATATATTTAAGAATTTAAGGATTGGAGAAAACGCATGTTATAATTGCATACTTTATTCCTACATATGTTTTAAAGGATTACAACCTGTGTGATCCATAGGGATCTTTGATATTAAAATTGTAACCTTCTCATCAGGGAAAGCATGGGAATCATCTTAAACGTAAGACATTATGACCGATTATGAAAACAATAGATGGATAAGGTTATGAATTGATTCATTTGAAAAAAACCGTTAGAGAATTGGACGCTGCCGGATAGTGGGTTGGACAACACATACCAATCAATGTGTAAGAGCGTACATGCATACATAAATACACATACACAAACACACACATATACATGCATACTGATACACACACACACATATACATATATATATGCATATACACATACATACACATGTGCACCCGTATATACATATGTATACATATATATATACATATATATACACACACACACACACATATATATATATATATATATATACACACACATATACATATATATACACACTCATACGTCCACATTTATACATATGCACATACGTACCCACGCATATACAAATATACACATGTGTGCGTGTCCCCATATACACATATGTATCCATCTACATATACACACATGTATAAATAGAAATATATTCATGCACATACACATAGCTATACATCTACGCCTATTACCTAATCAAATAAACAGATTCGCATATACATATACATACATGTATACATACGTAAACACACGCATACCCGAAATTTCAAGGAGTTCCTGCCTTAAAAACAGGAACTAAACCACAGTTATTTTGTGTTCTTTGCTACATTGGTTTCTATTAACCCATTTATTCTATCAGAAGAATTTTTATTCATTAAGATAGAAGAAATACACATAATTATATATATATATATATATATATATATATGTGTGTGTGTGTGTGTGTGTGTGTGTGTGTGTGTGTGTGTGTTTGTGTGTGTACTCACCTGTTTTTCGATCGTTTCATACAGTAATTTTTTCGGTAGTTGTTCAATTGTGAATGT